>NC_141874.1:464347681-464650711 GCF_056163025.1 Triticum urartu | reverse complement strand
CTTTATAAGAGCATGTTCTTCTAGTTCCTATGAAAATAAAAATGATGATCGAAAAGTTATTGATGTGTCCCCTATTAAATCTTTGTTTTTCAATATGAATCTTGATAATTATGGGACTGAATATGATCCAACTTTACCTAGAAGGCGTTCCAAAAATTCGGTGTTTTTAGATCTTGATGCCAAATTTGATGAAAGTGGGACTGAAGAAATTAAAACCCTAGATGTTGGTAAACCCACTATTTTTAATTTCAAGGAATTTAATTATGAAAATTGCTCTTTGATTGATTGTATTTCCTTGTTGCAGTCCGTGCTAAATTCTCCTCATGCTAATAGTCAAAATAAAGCATTTACTAAACATATCGTTGATGCCTTGATGCAATCTTATGAAGAAAAACTTGAGTTAGAAATTTCTATCCCAAGAAAACTTTATGATGAGTGGAACCAACTATTAATATTAAGAGTAAATATCATGAATGCTATGCTTTTTGTGATTTGGGTGCTAGTGTTTCCACGATTCCAAAGACTTTGTGTGATTTGTTAAGTTTCTGTGATTTTGATGATTGCTCTCTAAACTTGCACGTTGTGGATTCCACTATTAAGAAACCTATGGGAAGAATTAATGATGTTCTTATTGTTGCAAATAGGAATTATGTGCCCGTAGATTTTATTGTTCTTGACATAGATTGCAATCCTTCATGTCCTATTATTCTTGGTAGACCTTTCCTTAGAACGATTGGTGGAATTATTGATATGAAGGAAGGAAATATTAGATTCCAATTTCTGTTAAGGAAAGGCATGGAACACTTTCTTAGAAATAAAATTAAATTACCTTATTAATCTATTATGAGAGCCACTTATGGATTGCCTACCAAAGATGGCAATAGCTAGATCTATCCTTGCTTTTTATGCCTAGCTAGGGGCGTTAAACGATAGCGCTTGTTGGGAGGCAACCCAATTTTGTTTTTATTCCTTGCTTTTTGCTCCTGTTTAGTAATAAATAATTTATCTAGCCTCTGTTTAGGTTGTCTTTTTTGTGTTTAATTAGTGTTTGTGCCAAGTAGAACCGTTGGGAAGACTTAGGGAAAGTCTTGATATCTTGCGGTAAAAAACTGAAACTTTAGTGCTCACGAGAACTTCTGCCATTTTTATTGGGAAAGTGATATTTAGTTAATCATTTTTGCACATGATTAATAGATAAATTCCTCACGTCCAGAAATTTATTTTAGAATTTTTTGGGTTCCGGATCTTGCGCTAGCTACAGATTACTACAGACTGTTCTGTTTTTGACATATTTTGTTTTTCTTGTGTTGTTTCCTTATTTTGATGAATCTATGGCTAGCAAGATAGTTTATAAACAATAGAGAAGTTGGTATATAGTAGGTATAACACCAATATAAATAAAGAATTAGTTCATTACAGTACCTTGAAGTGGTCTTTTATTTTCTTTCACTAACGGAGCTCACGAGATTTTCTACTTTAAGTTTTGTGTTGTGAAGTTTTCAAGTTTTGGGTAAAGATTTGATGGATTATGTAACAAGGAGTGGAAAGAGACTAAACTTGGGGATTCCCATGGAACCCCCAAGATAATATAAGGACACCTAAAAGCCAAAGCTTGGGGATGCCCCGGAAGGCATCCCCTCTTTAGTCTACTTCTATCGGTAACTTTACTTGGAGCTATATTTTTATTCACCACATGATATGTGTTTTGCTCGGAGCATCTTGTGTGATTTGAGTCTTTGCTTTTTAGTTTACCACAACCATCCTTGCTGTACACACCTTTTGAGAGAGCCATACATGATTTGAAATTCGTTAGAATACTCTATGTGCTTCACTTATATCTTTTTGAGTTATATAGTTTTGCTCTAGTACTTCACTTATATCTTTTAGAGCACGCTGGTGGATTTGTTTTATAGAAACTATTGATCTCTCATGATTCACTTAGATTATTTTGAGAGTCTTAAATAGCATGGTTATTTGCTTAAATAATCCTAATATGCTAGGTATTCAAGATTAGTATTTTTTTCTTATGAGTGTTTTGAATACTAAGAGAAGTTTGATGCTTGATGATTGTTTTGACATATGGAGGTAATAATATCAACGTCGTGCTAGTTGAGTAGTTGTGAATTTGAGAAATGCTTGTGTTGAAGTTTACAAGTCCCATAGCATGCACGTATGGTAAACGTTGTGTAACAAATTTGAAACATTAGGTGTTCTTTGATTGTCCTCCTTATGAGTGGCGGTCGGGGACGAGCTATGGTCTTTTCCTACCAATCCATCCCCCTAGGAGCATGCGTGTAATGCTTGGTTTTTGATGACTTGTAGATTTTTGCAATAAGTATGTGAGTTATTTATGACTAATGTTGAGTCCATGGATTATACGCACTCTAACCCTTCCATCATTGCTAGCTTCTTCGGTACCGTGCATTGCCCTTTCTCACATTGAGAGTTGGTGCAAACTTCGCCGGTGCATCCAAACCCCGTGATATGATACGCTCTTTCACACATAAACCTCCTTATATCTTCCTCAAAACAGCCACCATACCTACCTATTATGGCATTTCCATAGCCATTCCGAGATATATTGCCATGCAACTTTCCACCATTCCGTTTATCATGGCACATTCATCATTGTTATATTGCTTAGCATGATCATGTAGTTGACATAGTATTTGTGGCAAAGCCACCATTCATAATTCTTTCATCCATGTCACTCTTGGTTCATTGCATATCCCGGTACACCGCCGGAGGCATTCATATAGAGTCATATCTTGTTCTAAGTATCGAGTTGTAATTCTTGAGTTGTAAGTAAATAGATGTGTGATGACCATAATTCATAGAGCATTGTCCCAAAAAAGAAAAAGAAAGGCCAAATAAAAAAGAAAAGAAAGGCCAAATAAAAAAAATAAAAAATAAAAGGGACAATACTACTATCCTTTGCCACACTTGTGCTTCAAAGTAGCACCATAATCTTCATATACTAGTGGGAAATTTTTATTATAGAACTTGATTTGTATATTCCAACAATGGGCCTCCTCAAGTGCCCTAGGTCTTCATGAGCAAGCAAGTTGGATGCACACCCACTTAGTTTCTTAGGTTGAGCTTTCATACATTTATAGCTCTAGTGCATCCGTTGCATGGAAATCCCTACTCCTTGCATTAACATCAAACGATGGGCATCTCCATAGCCCATTGATTAGCCTCATTGAAGTGAGACTTTCTCCTTTTTGTCTTGTCCACATAACCCCCATCATATTATATTCCACCCATAGTGTTATGTCCATGGCTCGCGCTCATATATTGCGTGAAAGTTTATAGGTTTGAGATTACTAAAGTATGAAACAATTGCTTGGCTTGTCATCGGGGTTGTGCATGATGAGAGCATTCTTGTGTGACGAAAATGGAGCATGACTAAACTATATGATTTTGTAGGGATGAACTTTCTTTGGCCATGTTATTTAGAGAAGACATAATTGCTTAGTTAGTATGCTTGAAGTATTATTATTTTTTATGTCAATATGAACTTTTATCTTGAATCTTTTGAATCTGAATATTCATACCACAATTAAGAAGAATTACATTAAAATTATGCCAAGTATCACTCCACATCAAAAATTATCTTTTTATCATTTACCTACTCCAGGACGAGCAGGAATTAAGCTTGGGGATGCTTGATACGTCTCCAACGTATCTATAATTTTTGATTGCTCCATGCTATATTATGTACTGTTTTGGACATTATTGGGCTTTATTATCCACTTTTATATTATTTTTGGGACTAACCTATTAACCGGAGGCCCAGCCCAGAATTGCTGTTTTTTTTTGCCTATTTTAGGGTTTCAGAGAAAAGGAATATCAAACAGAGTCCAAATGGAATGAAACCTTCGGGAACGTGATTTTCTCACCGAACATGATCCAGGAGACTTGGACCATACGTTAAGAAATAAAGCAGGAGGCCACGAGGTAGGGGAGCGCGCCTACCCCACCAGGTGCGCCCTCCACCCTCGTGGGCCCCCTGTTGCTCCACCGACGTACTCCTTCCTCCTATATATACCAACGTACCCCCAAACGATTAGATACGGAGCCAAAACCCTAATTCCACCGCCGCAACTTTCTGTATCCACAAGATCCCATCTTGGGACCTGTTTCGGAGCACTGCCGGAGGGGGCATCCATCATGGAGGGCTTCTACATCAACACCATATCCTCTCCGATAAAGTGTGAGTAGTTTACCTCAGACCTTCGGGTCCATAGTTATTAGCTAGATGGCTTCTTCTCTCTTTTTGGATCTCAATACAATGTTCTCCCCCTCTCTTGTGGAGATCTATTCGATGTAATCTTGTTTTTGCGGTTTGTTTGTTGAGACCAATGAATTGTGGGTTTATGATCAAGATTATCTATGAACAATATTTGAATCTTCTCTGAATTCTTTTATGTATGATTGGTTATATTTGCAAGTCTCTTCGAATTATCAGTTTGGTTTGGCCTACTAGATTGATCTTTCTTGCAATGGGAGAAGTGCTTAGCTTTGGGTTCAATCTTGCGGTGTCCTTTCCCAGTGACAGTAGGGGCAGCAAGGCACATATTGTATTGTTTCCATCGAGGATAACAAGATGGGGTTTTTATCATATTGCATGAATTTATCCCTCTACATCATGTCATCTTGCTTAAGGCGTTACTCTATTTTCATGAACTTAATACTCTAGATGCATGCTGGATAGCGGTCGATGAGTGGAGTAATAGTACTAGATGCAGGCAGGAGTCGGTCTACTCGTCTCGGACGTGATGCCTATATACATGATCATACCTAGATATTCTCATAACTATGCTCAATTCTGTCAATTTCTCAACAGTAATTCGTTCACCCACCATAAAATACTTATGCTCTTGAGAGAAGCCACTAGTGTAACCTATGGCCCCCGGGTCTATCTTCATCATATTAATCTTCCAATACTTAGTTATTTCCTTTGCTTTTTACTTTGCTTTTATTTTACTTTGCATCTTTATCACAAAAATACCAAAAATATTATCTTATCATATCTATCAGATCTCACTCTCGTAAGTGACCGTGAAGGGATTGACAACCCCTCATTGCGTTGGTTGCAAGGAGTTATTTGTTTTGTGCAGGTACGAGGGACTCGCGTGTAGCCTCCTACTGGATTGATACCTTGGTTCTCAATAACTGAGGGAAATACTTACGCTACTTTGCTGCATCATCCTTTCCTCTTCAAGGAAATCCAACGCAGTGCTCAAGAGGTAGCACGCCTGCAGTAGCTGCGCACTTGAGCTGATCTGCTGAACTGAACGTGATGGGGCACCTGGACCATCTGAGCGGGCGTGTGGCCTCGAGCTTGGGGAGAACTGCATTCACTTCGCGAGCAAGCTGTTTGAAGATACGCTGTGAGGCTGGGGCTTGAGCTCCGCCCAAGATGCAGGCGATAGCGCGCAACTCCTAGAACCCCCCAGCCCCCTCGTCTTGATGGTGGTCGTCATTCCTTCTAGGTGGTGGCGGTAGTGGACGAAGGCCAGCGTTACCTTGAGGACGATCCTCACGAGGCTAGTCCCTCCAGGCGCCCTCGCGAGGTTGACCCTGCCAGCGGTCCTCACGAGGCCAGTCGCACCACTCCTGGAGCGGGCCACGACCGTCCCAGCGTCCGCCACCATGTCCTCCTCCTCGGCCGTAGCCCCAGTCACTGCGCTTGGGGCGCCGACCGAAGCGTCCTTCCCGAATGGCTCTGCCCTCTTGACAGTAGCTGGTGTTATGGGTATGCAGGTTATGGAAGGTGCAGAACGGTCGACTGCTCTTGGATGACTCGGGCTGGTCTCTGCCGCGCTTGGTGTCCGATTCCGTCGCGAGCATGGCTGCTCCCATGCACTTCACGTCCTTGGCCTTGGTCTTCTTCTCCTCTGGGTCCGCAGCAGGGAGCTCGAGGAGGGAGAGGCGCCCCTCCTCAGCTCTGGCGCACTTGGTCGCTATGTTGAATAGCTCCAAGGTCGTGCACAGCTCCTCATGGATTGCGAGCTCCTCCTTCATCTTGACGTCGCGGACGCCATTGGAGAACGCTGAGATGATGGCCTCGTCGATCACCTTCGGGATCTTGATTCACGCGTTGTTGAAGCGCTGGATGTACTTCTACAGGGTCTCTCCTGGTTGTTTATTCATGCAGCGCAGGTCACCCGAGAGCGGGGGCGGTCACGAGTGCCATGAAAGTTGGCGATGAAGTGGTTGCGCATCTCGTCCCAGGAGGAAATCGAGCCCGGAGGGAGGTTCAGGAGCCAGGAGCGGGGGCCATCCTTGAGGGCCATGGGAAACCAGTTCGCCATGATTTTCTCGTCGCCGTTGGCCTCCTCGATGCTCAACTCATAGAGATGCAGGAACTCTGCGGGGTCAGGGGTGCCGTCGTAGCGAGGAGGCAGATCTGGCTTGAATTTTCCCGGCCAGGCAACGCTACGTAGCTCGGGGGTGAAGGCACGGAAGCCGGCCGTGGTCACCGAGGCCCGCCTTGGAGGTGGAACTTGGTTTTGGCGCTCGTGCGTCGCTATGGCAAGCAGAGCGGGGCCTTGCCACAGCAAATGATCCTGGCGTGGTGGTGCGAGGAGCGGCGGAGCGTTCACTTGCGGTCAAGGGACTTCTTGACAGCTTCTTTCTTCACGCGCGGGCGCGGGACGCGGTGGGTCGCGTCGTGGAGCCACGTGCCTTGGCGCTAGGGCGCCGTCTTGGTGCAGAGGTGGTGGAGGTGCTTCGTGAGCTGCGTCACTCGTGGCAGGCAGAGGGCGAGGCACAGAGTGGGACATCGCAGGGGAGCCCCTGCGGCACGGACAAGCTCGGCGATGCGGTCAAGCCAGTCCTCGTAGAGGTCGTTGACTGGGTGGTAGCGCAGGAGCTCATGCGCCATGAGGAGCGCGGCCCGTGCGTCCATGGGAACGTGATGAGCGTGAGACGACGAACCAGCAAGAGTCAGTGACGGAGTGGCGGTGCGGCCATCCTGTCGCACCGAAGGGTGCAGCGAGGGTGCTTGTTGCTCATTCCCCGCCGGGCCAGTGGCGGCAGGCGACGAAGAGCGACGAGGTGGCCCGCCGACAGGGGCCGTCTGAGCAATGCGGGTGGCGAGGGAAGCCCGACGCTCGGCGTGGGCGCGGCGTGCGTCCTCCATGGAGACGATGAAGCAGCATGACACGGAGCGATGGAAGGGAAGCTTCGGCGCACCCCTACCTGGCACGCCAAATGTCGGATCACGGGTTCCGGCAAAACCTTAAAGGTTCGAACACTAGGGTGCGCGCGAAGATTTCCCCCCTACGGGTCTGCGTCCTAACTCGGCTAAGATCTTACGAACTAACTTGACGATATCACAACACAAGGGACACAAGATTTATACTGGTTCGGGCCACCTTTGTGGTGTAATACCCTACTCTAGTGTGGTGGTGGTGGATTGCCTCTTGGGCTGAGGATGAACAGTACAAGGGGAAGAACAGCCTCCTGAGGTTGAGGTGTTCTTGTGCTTGGCGAACTTGTGTGTGGCCTTGGTGGGGTGGATCCGATCCAAGATCCTATCTCTCTCGGTCCAAGACCGGATCCCCCTCTACGGTGGTGGCTAGTCCTATTTATAGAGGCCCTGGTCCTCTCCCCAAATATTGAGCGGGAAGGGAGCCAAAACAACCAATTTGAAAGGGGACAACTAGTACAGCTTATCCTGAAAAAAGTGGTCTTCGCCTCCAAAAGGCTCTGGTGGTGACGCCGTCGTGGGCTCCATAGTGACCTCCGTCTTGCCGTCCTTCTGGTCTTGGTCTTGTTGCACCGATATGGAAACCTTTGCTTGATGCCTCGGTACTCTGCTCCTGCTCTTGCCCCCTTAGCACCAAAGAGGAAACAAGGACGCTGTGGGCGCTGGCGCCCGCCTGGTCTCGATCGTCATGGCTCATGTCATGAGAACCTCGCGAGGTTTGCCTGGCCTTGAACTCTCCGCCCCTCGCGAGCCTGCCTGGCGAGGCCGCTCCTGAGGAGGTCTTGCGTCGTCCGCCTCGCGAGGGTATTGAATGCCTTGTTGATGAAGATGGGCCGTAGAGGGCCTGCTAGCAAAGCCACGCCATGGGCTGCAGGCAGGCAAGTCTGGAGACCCCCGTTCCCAGAACGCCGACACGTGATGCTCAAGCACTTGAGGCGCAACAAGCCCTCCAAGATTCAAGTCGTGCCGTAGCCAACCGAGGCTGACAAGCTCGTGAACATGAAGAAGCACTTTGCAAAGAAGCTCATGAACGAAGATTTCAAGCTCGCGCGCATCGTCAAGTTCCTCCTCGATCTCGACAAGACCTTCCACAAGCTCCTCAAGGACATCAAGTTCATCCAAGAGCATGAAGACAATGGGAATCCTCCACGACAAGAGCAACATGAGTTTAACAACCCTCCTCGCCAAGAGCAACACGAGTTGGACAATCATCAACAACATGTGCGTCATCATCCCCGACCCTAACACAATGAAGAGCAACGCTAAGACAAGGTAAAGTTCACCATGCCCAAGTTCAATGGAAGCAACAATCACGAAGAGTACCTTTCATGGGCATTGAAGGTCGAAAAAATCTTCCATTTGCACAACTAGGAAGAAGAGAAGAACATCGCAATGGCATCCCTTGAGTTCCAAGACTATGTCCTCATTTGGTGGGAACAAGTTATCGAGCGCCGAGAGGCAAGAAGTGAACCACCCATCACTACTTGGGCGCAAATGAAGGATGTCATGCGAGCACGCTTTGTGCCTAACTACTACAACCGCGACCTCTCCAAGAAACTTCAACTACTCAAGCAAGGAACCAAGAGAGTTGAAGAGTACTACAAGGAGATGGAGATTGCCATGATAAGAGCCAATGTCACGGAAGATGATGAGCAAACTATGGCACGTTTCTTGAATGGACTAAACCATCCTATCAAGAAGATCGCCGACTTCCAACCATACTCAAACCTCATCGAGCTCATGCATCAAGCTACAAAAGCGGAATGTCAAGTGCAAGACGATTTCAAGTATGCCAAGTTCTCATCCAAGTCCGACGGCTTCTCCAACACCCAAGCTTCAATGACTCCAACATCGTCTACCAAGCCTTGTACAAGCAACGTCGACAAGTTGAGTTCCAAGAAAGCTTCGTCAACTCCAAGTCATCCTCCTACTACAAGCAACTTCAAGGCAAGAGCTTCATCATCATCAACCCCCACCGATGAGACCGTGAAGACAAGTTCCTTCAAATGCTTCACATGCGGAGGCCGAGGCCACAATTCCTATGAGTGAACCAACAAACATACCATGATCCTCAACGACGGCCTCACTTATGACTCAATGGGCGAAGGAGAAATGGATGCCCTCGAGCAAGTCGCCATGCACCGGCAACTGAATAATGAAGAAGAACAAGTCTTTTGCAATGAAGATTCAAGTCCTGCTCTTGATGTCTCCTAGGTCTTGACTCTCCAACATCACCAAGAAGAAGACCAAAGATGCCATATCTTTCATACCAAGGCCTGCATCAATGGAAGATGTGTCAAGGTCATCATCGATGGAGGGAGTTGTCATAACCTCGCAAGTGAAGAACTTTGATCCAAGCTCCGATTGCCCAAGATGAAGCACCCACATCTCTACAAAGTTCAATGGCTTAGCGACTCCGGCACTCTCCAAGTCGAGCATCGAGTACAAGTATCCTTCAAAATTGGTGCCTACGAAGACACTTTGGAGTGCGACGTCATTCCAATGACCGTTTGCCACATTATCCTTGGACGCCCATGGAAATTTGATAGAGGAGTCATCCACAATGGCCGAATGAACCACTATATCTTCAAGATGAAGGGAAAGGAATACGTACTTCGTCCCATGTCTCCAAGCCAAGTGATCGCCGACAAGAAAGCCACCCATCATGGAGAGAATAGTGAGAGAGCGAGCCACCAAAAGTAGAGTGAGCGCCAAAATCCCAAATCGAGCGCCTCCACGATGAGCGAAAAGAAAAACTTAGTCCTATTTGCTTCCAAAAGTGAGATAAGAGGAGTGTGTGAGAACCCATCTAGTGTGATACACTATGTCCTTTTGTGCAAGGACAATACAACACAAGCTAACACCTCTCACACTCTACCTTTAGTGTTATCTTCTCTTTTGCAGGAATATCAAGATGTTTTCCCCGACGAGCTACCTCTGGGACTACCTCCACTACGAGGCATCGAGCACCGCATCGACCTCATCCCCGGAGCACCTCTTCCGAACAAAGCTCCCTACCGCGTCAACCCCGAAGAAACCAATGAAATACAATGGCTAGTAAAGCATCTCATAAACCATGGACATGTGCGTGAAAGTTTGAGCCCTTGTGCCGTCCCGGTCATTCTTGTGCCAAAATGAGACGGTAGCTTTCGCATGTGCTCCAATTGTAGACCTATCAATGCTATCACCGTTCGCTATAGGTATCCCATTCCACGCCTTGATGATATGCTTGATGAACTTAGTGGTGCCACTATATTTTCCAAATTGATCTTAAGAGTGGTTACTATCAAATCCGCATACAAGAGGGTGATGAATGGAAAACCACTTTCAAAACCAAGTTTGGGTTGTATGAGTGGTTAGTCATGCCTATGGGTCTATCGGAAGCACCGGGTACTTTTTATGCGCCTTATGAATTGTCGGTGTCAAAACCGGCGGATCTCGGGTAGGGGATCCCGAACTGTGCGTCTAAGGCGGATGGTAACAGGAAGCAGGGGACACGATGTTTTACCTAGGTTTGGGCCCTCTTGATGGAGGTAAAACCCTACGTCCAGCTTGATTATACTTGATAATATGGGTATTACAAGAGTTGATCTACCACGAGATCGGAGAGGCTAAACCCTAGAAGCTAGCCTATGGTATGATTGTCTATTGTCCTACGGACTAAAACCCTCCGGTTTATATAGACACTGGAGGGGGCTAGGGTTACACAAGGTCGGTTACAAATGAGGAGACATAAATATCCGTATTGCCTAGCTTGCCTTCCATGCCAAGTAGAGTCCGATCCGGACACGGGACGAAGTCTTCAATCTCGTATCTTCATAGTCCAACAGTCCGGCCAAAGGATATAGTCCTGCTATCCGGAGACCCCCTAATCCAGGACCCCCTCAGTAGCCCTTGAACCAGGCTTCAATGACGACGAGTCCGGCGCGCAGTGTTGTCTTCGGCATTGCAAGGCGGGTTCCTCCTCTGAATATACCATGGAAGAATTTGAATACAAGGATAGTGTCCGACCCTGCAAAATAAGTTCCACATACCACCGTAGAGAGAATAATATTACCACAAATCTAATTTGCTGACACGTTTTGGCAGCATGACATCGCGCCATGGACCGCTAATTATTTGAACCTTTTTTCTTTAACCAACCCCGCACATAACGCGAGGCGGTTTCTTGACACGTCTTGTCAAAGTAGAGATCTTGTTCCCCTTATTACGGGATTCTCATCAATATGGACGTGGGTAACCCAACCGTGCCTAGGACTCCTAGATTTTAGGCAAGTCCCAAACGGCCACGAGGAGGACGCTTGATATTCACCCTCTTTATAAAGGGACCAGGATGTTACTTTTTTCCTTCCCGTGCTCAATTGAATCCCTCCCCCGCCTCGAGTTCTAACACCCAAAGCCAAGGTCAGGCGCTTCAGACCTTCAATCATGTCCGGATCCAGCCTTCAAGGCTGGTGGATGTCTTCCTCCGTCACGGAGGAGGACATCAAGAAGTTGAGGGAGGCCAGATATCTGACCGCCGAAATTTCGCATAGGCTGCCCACCCGAGGGCAGGTCGTCCCTACTTCCGAACCCAATGAGAGAGTTGTGTTCGTCTCCCACTTCCTCCAAGGACTAGGCCTTGCTCTGGATCCCTTTGTCAGGGGTCTTATGTTCTATTTCGGGCTGGATTTTCATGATCTGGCCCCGGACTCCCTTCTTCACATCTCGTCATTTATTGTCGTTTGTGAGGCCTTGCTCCGCCTTACCCCTCACTTCGGCTTGTGGCTCAAGACCTTCGATGTGAAGCCGAAGAAGGTCGAGGGACAGTACGCAGCGTGTGGAGGTGCTTTAATAAGCAAAATTGCTGATGCTCCATGGCCAAAGGGTTCCTTTCCAGAGGTGTACGGATTGTGGCAACGGAAGTGGTTTTACATCGCAGCTCCTCGAAGTGCCAAGTGGGTAGCTACCCCCACCTTTTGCTCGGGCCCTCCACTAGAACTAATGTCCTGGATCAGCAGGGGACTGAGCTAGGGTCCAGCCAAGGACGTGCCAATACTGCAGAGCCGTATCCGAGATCTCTTCGAGGGAGATTTCAGTCTGGTTATGGTAATGCAAGTCATGCTGGTTCATCGAGTCCAGCCTTGCAAACGTCGGCCCCTCCGCATGTGGGAATTCAACCCAGAAGGACCACGCACTATTCAGAACTTCCTCGGCATGACGCACGAGGAGATGTACAAATCGTTCTTCGGACCCCAAATAGAGTGTCCGGACACTACCGAGGACGTGGGCCTGAGCAGCAACCGCACCGCTGCCCAAGTAAGTAATCCCATGGCTGAACACACCGTCCTTTTATTTATCATGACATCATTCTGAAGAATCGCTCTTTGACCAGGACTGGATAACAAAGGCGAAGATGATCCGGTGTTCGCCCCCCCTTCCTGAAGGCTTGGACAATCCGGTGCTGGAAAAGATGCTCAAGCCAGCACCTTGTCCGGTGCCCTCAAAGGAAGATGAAGGGGGAATAAAGAGGGCGAAAGCGGGCCTCCATTGCTACCTATTCCAACCGAGGGAATGAGCGCCTCCGCGAGGGAGGATAACCGAGGGGAAGAGTTTGACATTCTCTCTTTCCGAGGAAGGAATAGAACTACCTTCGAAGATCCGGAAATCAAGGTTTCCAAACGGGAGAAGAAATCTCCGCCAGAGAGTCCTGCCTCAGAGGGGGTTCTTGCCGCACAATGTCCGCGCGGGGATCAGACCTCTAACAAGCTGTAAGTAATCAAAAGGTATTTAATAGTGAATATATCCTACCTTACTTCTGAGGAAAATAACCGAAGTATTTATCTTGCAGTTTGGATCTTAGCCCTTCTCAGCTGAGCTCGTCTTCGGGGGATCTTCTTCTAGAGATGATGGAGAGCGAAACGCCTCCCCCTGCCACACCGCCTTACGAAGCGGGCGACCCCGAGGTGTCGTAGTGGAGGGCTTCTCCTGATTCGGCAAGGCTAGAAGGTAATCCTATAGCCACCCGAAGTCCTCAGTATACGGCTCTCGAAGAGAGCAATCAAAAGAGTCCGGCACCGTCTGGTGCATGGTCGGATGTACGGAGGGATCTGCCGGAGATGGCGGTTATCTTAGAAGAGCACCGCACATTGATGGGTATGGTGATTGAAAGGATTTCGTCTGCCGAAAGCGGGCTACATGAAGCCTTTATGAGTCTACTGACAAGTTTTGAGCTACGTGAAATGATGTATATTTTTGAAAGTACCGCACATTTTTAGATGTGCCCCGTGTAGATAGTAGCCCCTAAGACTCTAGTTGTCGTCGAAAACGGCGGCAAATAGAGGATCATAGTCCCAGGTAATAACTAGACTACCTTTACGTGCAGGTGGTTGAAACTCCGGTGACTAGCTGGACTGATGGGTATGCCGAACTAAAGCGGCAGCTGGATGCGGCAGATGCCGACATCGTGCTTGTCAACAAGCGGCTTGACGAGGCACAGGGTGAGTGGCCTTTCTAGTGATTGTCACATAATAAGAGCAGCATGATGCCAATATCTTTAATATGTTGTGACTACATATGGAGCAGCCACCGTGGATACCCTTCGGGCGGAGCTTCCCCGAGCCAAGGAGCAAGCAAGGAGTAGCAATGCGACTGCTTTGCAAGCGGCCAAAGAGTTAAGGGCCGAACAGGCCACACATTGCGAGAGCAAAGAGAAAATGGCTAAGATGGCTGTAAAGTTAAAAGATACTGCCGACCGTTGCCAGCTTCTTGAAGAAGAAAACCGAGCGAAGGCGATGGACCTGGAAAAGGCCATGATGGCGACCAAAGACACCCGCTCTGCGATGAGAGCGAAAAAGGAGGAGCTGCGTCAACCTGGGGATATCGCCGCTGGGAAACCCTTTATGCTGCGGAGGAAGTTTGGAGATCCTCGGTATGCCCCTCTGGACCGGCTGTGGAGTTCGGCGGACGCATATCTGGACTTGGCGGCGAGTGCTATCGATGCGGCCGAATACTTCCGAGATCAAACAGATCATGAAGTGGACAAGCTATTCTGGTCACAATTTAACGTTCCAGAGCGTCCACTTCCATTGACTGATCGTCTTGCCGAATGGGCCGAGCTGAATAGATTGTCCGGACTCGCCATGAGGTCGGTTGTGGATCATCTGTGGCCGGAAAGGCCAAAGCCGAACAGCTATTTTAGTTTGGTGCAGCAGTTCCTTGGTGCGGTGCCGCACATTAACGCGATGAAGAGGTCGGCATGCATAGAAGGCTCATGGATGGCCCTTGCCCATGTAAAAACATACTGGGCGGAGATGGATGCCATCACTGTTGCAGCGCAGGGATCGGCCATAGGCCAGTGGCTGCCGACCACTATTTTGAAGAAGTTCTTGAAGGCGCTCGTTCGATAGAGGCCCGGTGCTAGAAGAATATTATGTTTGAGTGACATGTATTCCCATTGTAAAAACAATGTTTTATTAAGTTTATCAAGGTTGTATTTGTACTTTTGCCCGAAAGTATTATGATGCCTCCTGTGCGGCCGTTTATGTATATATGTATATAACCTGAAAGATTGCAGTCGTCGGCTTCAGCCCCCACGCAAATAATGCGGGGGTGTTTGCAGAAGACGCATGTTCACACTTGATCCAACGTCTTGGTCCATTGAGGAGGTGATAGCGTAGCGAACAAGGCGACCGGACTATAATGCTTTAACACTTTCACTTAGCCAAAGGAGTTTGACAGTGGGGCTACTATATAGCCCCTCGTGGCTCCGCACTCATCCGAATTCGGGGTGCGTACATGCCTGGCCGGGAAACGACCCTTCGTTAAGGCGGAGGAATCCTGAAGATTCCAATAGGTCATCGAGTGGTTGACCAGTCTCACGCTATATCATGAAAATCAGTTTTCGGCTTTCTCTACCGAGGTGCTCGTCCGGATGAACCAGGGCACAATCGCAGTAGTTCTCCTGGCGCCGCCTTAGCCGATAGAGTGGAATGTAAGGAAGCAAAACACAGTAGCCAGGCAAACCCAACATTTGGCCAAAGACATGATTCGGAGCTGATGCATATAAGGCCAAACTCGCGACGCCGAACACTCCCTAAGGTATTCGGTCTTTATGGTGTAAACCGGGCCTAAACAGTGCCTTTTGTAATAAGCCCCTGGTGTCCAGGTACGTGCAATATTCTGACGTGGCCACATGCCAATACGTCAGCATCCTTCTCAATTGTACTGAGAATCCGAGGGATGTGTATCAACAAGAGACAGTAAAAAAGGTTTACGCAGGGTCTTAATCTAAAAAGAATCCTTGGAACGGGTCCCTGCTGCACGTCTGCGCATGTGTCTCCGTTGTGCCGTATTCTGGACGGGTGTAGCATGATGGTCATCTGAAAAAGAGAGGAACTTAATTGAAAAGTTGCCGTGCAAAAGGTAACTTATACTAAATAAACAATATGAGTAAAGTTGAGCCTGATTGTCACTTGTGCGCGTGTGTTGAGCCCCTTGTATTGTAATAGGGGTATTGCCATCAAACCTGTATCAATTACATATAGCAGTGTCGGACTCGTCCAACCGTGTCCGTGGTCTTAACGACCTGTCAGATGCTTTAGTTGGTGAGGCCGTTTAGTGTGCGGCTGCCAAGGCAGCCGCACAGTCTTCCACGCAGAAGGAGCACTCAATAATTCCATTTACTGTAATGATGCCACGTGGATCGGGCATCTTAAGAATGAGGGAAGCGTAATGCGGTATTGCATTAAAGCGAGCGAAAGCTTCGCGTCCGAGTAGTGCTTGAAAGCCACATTGGAACAGAGCGATGTGGAATGTTAAATTTTCGCTATGGAAATTATCGGGAAAGCCGAATATAACCTCTAGTAGCAGGGAGCCTGTGCAATGGGCCTCTAGGCCTGGCATTACTCCTTTAAAGGTAGTATTTCTACGGCTAATTTTTGTTGGGTCTATCCCCATTTTGCGGTCTGTGTCCTGATATATCAGGTTTAAACTGCTGCCACCGTCCATCTGGACTCGTGTGAAGTGGTATCCGTCAATTATTGGGTCTAATACCAAGGCAACCCATCCTGCATGCCGGATACTTGCCGAGTAATCTCGATAGTTGAAGGTGACCGGTTGGGACGACCAGTGGCAGAACTCCGCTGTGATAGGCCCTGGGACATGTGTCTCTAGGAGTGCCGCTTTGTTTCTCCCCTTTGTTACGTGTAACACGTTTACTGTTTTAACTTTTGGTGGGAATTTCTTTTGTTCCCTAGTTCTTTGCTTGCGAGGCTCGTCCTCGTCTTTGCTTGGTGTATCCTGACCCTTGTGTTCGGCGTTGAGCTTGCCGGACTGCTTGAAGACCCAACATTCTCTATGGGTATGATTTGCAGGTTTATCGGGGGTGCTATGGATCTGATATATTTGGTCCAGAATCTTGTTTAGGCTGGATAGTTCGTCTCTGTTGCCTTTGGGGGGCAGCTTTTGCTGACCAGGCCGAGAGCTTTTAAATCCGGTGTTAACCGTTGTGCTCTTCGGGCTGTCTTCTTTATTTCGGCGCTTGTTTTTGTTGCGTCGTGATTTCCCGTTTCCATCCCTGACTTTGGATGTACTTGGGTCGCTGGTGCCGCATCGGGCTAACAAGTTGTCCTCGCTCGCGCAAAAGCGGGTCATGAGGCTTGTTAATGCTGCCATTGTTCTCGGCTTTTCTTGGCCGAGGTGTCTGGAAAGCCATTCGTCTCAAACACTGTGCTTGAAAGCTGCTAAGGCTTCGGCGTCTGGACAGTCGACTATTTGGTTCTTTTTAGTGAGGAACTTGTTCCAAAGCTTTCGGGCTGACTCTCCAGGCTGTTGAGTTATATGACTTAAATCGTCTGCATCCGGTGGTCGGACATATGTCCCTTGAAAATTTGCCCGAAAGGCGTCTTCGAGCTCTTCCTAGCTTCCAATGGAGTTTTCGGGGAGGCTTTTAAGCCAGTGCCGAGCTGGCCCTTTGAGCTTGAGGGGTAAGTACTTGATGGCGTGGAGATCGTCTCCTCGAGCCATATGGATATGGAGGATGTAGTCCTCAATCCAGACCCCAGGGTCTGTCGTTCCATCGTACGCCTCTATGTTTACGGGTTTGAATCCCTATGGAAATTCATGGTCCAGCACCTCATCGGTGAAACATAGGGGGTGTGCGGCACCCCTATATTTGGGTGTACCAAGGTATTGGGATGTTTGTTGTGTTGCATTGCATGCTGGAGCATGCTTGCGTGGCCCGTAGATGGACCTGGTTGCGTCGTACTTTTGATGCGAGTCCTCACGCGGATCGCGTACTGGCTTATGTGCAGCGTCGTTTGCCGTTCTATGTTGGCCACGAGGTCGTCTATCTGACTGGATGGCCATTTTGTTTTTTGATTGCGGGGGATCTAAGGCCTCCTCATCAAATTCAGGTAGCAGCTTTTGCTTCGGGTAGCTCTTGGTGTGGCGATTACTGCCGTACTTCGCTGCAGTGTTGAGTACTTCACTCCATCTTATCCTGAGTGTGTCTTGTGCAGCCCTAAGCCTTTGCTTTTGCTTTTTCAGACTCCTCGCAGTGGCAACCAGCCTTTGATGGGCATTCTGTTGCTCCGGGTGCCTGTCCGGTGTGATGTCGTCCGGACTGTTATCTTCGACTGGGTCGGGTTGTTCGGTTTGATTCTCCGTGTTGCCCTGGTCGGGCGATGGTTCACCCTGCTCTATCGCTGGGTCTATATGACCACTGTTTCTACTGAGGTGGGATTTGGAGCGGCGCTTACGCCACCGCTTTGACTGCTTCTCAAGGGAACAACCCTTCGCTGCGTCCTTCTGTTCCTCGTCGTCGTTTTCTTTGGGTGTGTCCACCATGTATACATCATATGATGAAGTGGGCGTCCAGTGCCCCGTGGGCAGTGGTTCCTGTTCATCTCCTGGATCGTCGTCCATACCGTCGATGTCTTCGGAGTCGAAGTCGAGCATGTCGGTCAAATCATCGACAGTGGCTAGTAAGTAGGTGGTGGGTGGGCAGCGAATTTCTTCGTCATCCGCATCCCAATCCTGCCGGGCATAGTTCGCCCAGGACTCTCCTGACAAGGAGAGAGACCTTAATGAGTTCAGTATGTCGCCGAAGGGCGAGTGCTGAAAAATATCCGCGGAGGTAAACTCCATGATCGGCGCCCAGTCGGATTCGATAGGCACGGTCGCAAGCGGTTCGGAGTCCGTGGCCAGGGAAGAATCCGGTAGTTCGGCGTCATGGCTCCCGTGAAGGGTAAGGTCGATACTTGGCTCGATCGCTGATGGTGCGGCCTCCGTGGCGGGGTCTATCCACCCGTCCATGGATGGCGCAACTGGCTCTGAATTGAGGGTCGGAGCAGTTGCCGGCGCGATCTCCTGAACACTGTCCAATGGCAGAGCTAAATCATGCTCATCGTGACCGTGTGGTGCACTAGGCAGGGGCTCGAATCCGTCGAAGATCAAGTCTCCGCGGATATCGGCCGTGTAGTTTAGGCTTCCAAACCTGACCTGGTGGCCAGCGGCATAACTCTTGATCTTCTCCATATGGCCAAGCGAGTTGGCCCGCAGTGCAAAGACGTCGATCACAAAGATCTGTCCGGGGAGAAAGATCTCACCCTGGACTGCATCACTATCGATGATTGAAGGAGCCATTAGGCCTAATGACGATGACAGAGAGGAACTCTCAATGAAAGCACCAATGTCGGTGTCAAAACCGGCGGATCTTGGGTAGGGGGTCCCGAACTGTGCGTCTAAGGCGGATGGTAACAGGAAGCAGGGGACACGATGTTTTACCCAGGTTCGGGCCCTCTTGATGGAGGTAAAACCCTATGTCCTGCTTGATTATACTTGATAATATGGGTATTACAAGAGTTGATCTACCACGAGATCGGAGAGGCTAAACCCTAGAAGCTAGCCTATGGTATGATTGTCTGTTCTCCTGCGGACTAAAACCCTCGGGTTTATATAGACACCAGAGGGGGCTAGGGTTACACAAGGTCAGTTACAAAGGAGGAGACATACATATCCATATTTCCTAGCTTGCCTTCCACGCCAAGTAGAGTCCCATCCGGACACAGGACGAAGCCTTCAATCTCGTATCTTCATAGTCCAACAGTCCGGCCAAAGGATATAGTCCTGCTGTCCGGAGACCCCCTACCTCCTGAATCATGTCTTTCGCCCTTACATTGGTGTGTTTGTTGTGGTCAAGTTCGATGATATCCTTGTTTATAGCAAATCTCTTAAAGATCATGTCACCCATGTTCGAACCGTTTTGCAAACCCTTTGAGACGAGCATCTCTTTGCTAACATGGAAAAGTGCCTCTTCGGCGTGGATAAGCTCGTTTTCTTGGGCTTTGTTGTTTCCTCTAAGGGTGTTCATGTAGATGAGTACAAGATCAATGCTATTAAGACTTGGCCCCAACCAACCAACTTGCAACAAGTGCGTAGCTTTCTTGGCCTTGCGGGTTTCTATCATCGCTTTGTGAAAGATTTTAGAACCATTGCTTCGCCTTTGCATGCTTTGAGCAAGAAGAATGCACCTTTTGTTTGGGGACCATCCCAAGATACCGCTTTCAATGAGCTTAAGAATTTGCGTACTCATGCTCCCGTGCTTGCATTACCAAACTTTGACAAACCCTTTGAGATTCATTGCGATGCAAGCGGTAATGGCATAGGAGGTGTGTTAATGCAAGAGAAGCCCCCCATAGGTTACTTTAGTAGAAACTCTTCGGAGCGCAACTCAATTACCCCATCTATGACAAAGAGCTATATCTTTTAGTGCGAGTTTTACATGAATGGGAACACTATCTTCGCCCTCATGAATTCATCATTCATACCGATCATGAAACGCTCAAGTACCTTAAGGGCCAAACCAAGTTGAACAAGCGTCATGCTAAATGGAGTGAATTTATTGAGTCTTTTCCTTATGTCATCAAGTACATTAAAGGTAAGGAAAATATTGTGGTGGATGCCCTTTCCCGCTTATGCATGCTTGTTACTCAACTTGAAATGGATGTCATTGGCTTTGAGAACATAAAACACTTCTATATATGAGCATGATCGTACATTTGCTACTCCTTATCCCAAATGTTTGACGCATACATCTTGGGAACGCTATTGCATCAAAGATGGATATCTTATGAGAACTAACAAGCTTTGCATCCCCGTGTCTTCTCTTCATTTGTTGCTTTTGCAGGAATCTCATGGAGGAGGCTTAATGGGACATTTTGGACGCAACAAGACATTTAACACGCTCTCCAAGAACTATTTTTGGCCCAAGATGTTTCGTGACGTCAACCGCTTCACTAACCGATGCTCTACATGTTGCAAAGCTAAGTCTAAAGCTCAATCCCATGGCCTTTACATGCCTCTACCAATTCCATATCAACCATGGGAAGACATTAGCATGGATTTTGTACTTGGATTGCCTAGGACTCGAAATGGAAAGGATCCAGTATTTCTCGTTGTGGACCGTTTCTCCAAGATGGCACATTTCATTCCTTGCAACAAGATAGACGATGCTTCACATGTTGCCAATCTCTTTTGTAGGGAAATATTGCATCTTCATGGAGTGCAAAAAAATGATTGTCTCAAACCGCGACGTCAAGTTCCTAAGCTACTTTTGGAAGACCCTATGCGCCAAGCTCGGAATCAAGCTACTCTTCTCCACGGCTTACCATCCTCAAACTGACGGCCAAACAGAGGTGACCAGCTGCACACTCTCTGCTCTACTTAGAGTACTCATCAACAAGAACATCAAGGAGTGGGAGGAGTGTCTACCTATCGCCGAGTTCGCCTACAACCGCGCAAGACACTCAACAACCGACAAGTCCCCCTTCGAGGTCGTCTACGGATTCAAACCTTTGTCCCCATTGGACATTCTCCCTCTACCACTACAAGAGCGCATCAATATGGACGCAAGTGCACGCGTGAATCATCTCAAGAAGGTGCATGAAGATACAAGGCAAACCATCGAGCGCCAAGTACAATGACTTGCGACTAAGCGCAACATCAAGAAGCACCCCATGGTATTCAACATTGGAGATCTTGTGTGGCTACACCTTCGCAAGGACCGCTTCCCCCATGAACGCAAGTCCAAATTTCGCCCATGAGCGGATGGACCCTTCAAGGTGCTTGAACGCTACAACAACCACGCCTACAAGATCGACCTCCCGCGCAACAAGTACTCCGTGAGTGACGTCTTCAACATCAAGGATCTCTCGCCCTACCATGGTGATGAGGATCTCAATCCGAGGTCGGATCTTCCCCAAGGGAGGGGAGATGATGCGGAGCATCCTACAGTCATCCCCATGGACCTACCATCGTCTCAGGAAGTGCCAAGAGGACCCCTGAGTTGAGCTAGAGCTAGAGCTCTCGAGACCGAGGTGACTTCTCTCCTTAGTGATAATACATATGATCTTCTCGAGACATGGCTACTACCTAAGTCCGAGACGTTGTGCATGATTAGGTACCAAGAGGACCCTTCCGAAGATGCATGTGAAGGTGAACAAGTCCCCAAGTCCATGGATGAAGAGAACCCACAGAAGGAGTCAGGAACACCTCCCAGGACCCAGACATCCGGTCACGACCCCGGACGCCCGGCCCCTGGAGCGTCGTCCATCATCAAGCTGCACAGCCGCCAAGCATCTACAGACCCTGGACATCCAGCCCCGACAGCCCGAACATCCGGCCCTTCCCGAGCTCCCGAATATCCGGCCTCCAGCCCGGAAATCCGGACCCCTCCGAACCCGAGAGCAACGAAGCCAGCCGCTCCAGCCTGGACATCCGGCCTCGCGTGAAAGCCCGGACATCCGGCCTGACACCCGGACGTCCAGCCTCCCCTGTCTGCGCACAGTGAAGGGTGGAGGCCTGTGTACCCCTTCCACCCCTAGACTATATATACTCCTCCTCGTCCTACTTTCTAGGGTTAGCATTGGTATCATATTTAGAGATAGAGCATTGCTCATCCACATCGGATCAACTCCACGAGAGAGACCGCGGCCCCTCTTCGGAGAAGATCCCTTTGGATTCAAGACCTCCTTGCACAAAAGAACTTCAAGACCTCCTCACGGAGAAGACCAGCTACCTTTGTATCATCCTTAGTTGTCCGTGGATCGTGTGATTTCTTATGTACTCGAGGATCTAGCACATGTGTGACTATTTCTTGTTGGTTTAGTGTTTCTCTTGTGTTTCCCCCGTGTTTTCCCTCGTTTCGCTCCTCATGTTCTCTGTGTTCTTCGCGGGATCCGCTGCTTTCGTGAAAGATCGGCCGATTAGGGTTCCATCCCTATATCACCCTCCCTGTGTGTAGCTCGCACTCATCGGTGCCACTGCACGCGCCTGCGCTTGGCCGCCGCCGCCTCTACCGATCACACCCGAGGTGCTCCCCGCCATCGCTCGCTACCTCGTCCACCTTCGCCACCTCGCCAGCCGCTGCCCGTTTGCGTGCGCCTCAGCTGCGCCGCACACGCGCTTCACTCCAGCCCCCACATGTTCCCACGCCCTTCCCTGGCAGCTCTGACACTTGTCTGGGCAGTGGCCATGGCCATGGCCGGCGCCCCCTGTGGCTGCCGGTGCGTGGGCACAACCACATAGTGGTCGGCTGTGGCATTGCCTAGTGGGCCAGCCCATTGTAATTAGATGCTACCCCCCATTAGACTAACCCTACTGCTAACTATTCTATTACATGTGGGCCCTACTACTAACTATATTTAATTAAAATATGTGACAATGACAACCAGGCCCCACTGGCACTGTTCATCAGTTGACCAGTCAACCCTTCGACTTGTTAAGTAGGCCCCCTAGACCCCACTTGTCATCCACTAGGATAGCTCCTAGTGGGTACAAAAAGTATTCTGCCTATTTACTAAATTAAAGAAATAGATTGGAGAAATTCAGAAAATCATTTAAAACTTTGAAAATTAATAGAAAATAAATCGTAACTCAAATGAAAATAATTTATATATGAAAAATGATTAGAAAAATAATACAAACCCGAATACGCCACCTGCATACCTGTCGCATGTCTCTAACACAACAAACATGGAACCTTCTCCTCTGGATCGTCTGTTCGATAACTGCCTAATGACGGGGAAATATCCACAGATATTTTCCTTCTCCGTCTGTAAGGCGTAGCACTGCGTTAGGTCACAGCTAGCACAACGTATTGCCTTGTCAAGCTTTGAGATGCATTTGATTGCTTTATATTTATTGTTTCTTCCCCCTCTTCTCTCCGGTATACCTCGAGATTGACGCTGCCCCCGAGGTCGACTACACTCTTGACGTCCAACCCCTTTCACCAGAGTTTCCAGGCAAGCAAAACCCCTTGATCATTCCTATATCACCCATCCTTTCTCTCTCATGCTTGCATTACATTTTGCTACTGTTGTTCAATAACTCCTATTCTGATGCATAGCTTGCTTTTGTAATCTACTATTGTTACTTGACCTGATATCCTATATGCTTAGTATAGGTTGGTTAGTGATCCATTAGTGACCCCTCACCTTGTCCCTGTTGCCCTGCTTTGTTACCAATGTTTTGATGAACGTGATCGAGGTGCAGAGACCGACACATCACCACACACTCCCTTAGTTGTACGACTCTATAGAGCTACTATCGAGTGTCGAGGGTGATACCTCGTACCTCACTCCTGATGATAACTTTGCTGTGTAGCTTACCGATCATGGATTACTGAGGGAGATTCCTCATTCACCACTCCCGACGAGGACTCTGTCGTCCAATACCTCAATTGTGCACCCCTCGAGGGTGATTCCTCCAAGTTCACCTTGACGGTTACACCGAGTGGGAATCCATCGAGGGTGATTCCTCGGACTCCCCCTTTGATGTTATGGACACACAGTTGCCTTGACTTTACCCTAGAACCATGTTGAAGTCGGGTTGGCCCTGAGGGGTACCCGCAAGAGTTACCAGAGTCGGGTTGACCAGGAGGGTACCCGCGAGATAATTATGCAGCACGACCGGGCATTCTTAGCCCTTGCCGTAAGTCCGCGAGACGGGGTGACGGGACACTAACGGGTTCAGATATGTGATCCTAGTAGGCCTCTGGCCTTTTCGCACTAACCACCACGTTGGAATAAGTATGGGAACTCAGCATCGTATGATTCTCCGAAAGTTCTTAGGACGTCAGCGATTGAGCACGTGCGCCCGGTTGGAAGGGAACCACCTGCGCTTGTATTAGGGAGTGGGTCTACTCCAGGCCACATACGCAACATGCAGGAGTGCAAAGGGCGATGGGCCCAAGACCACTTAGTGCTTAGGATGTAGACCGGTGTGCTGGCCTCTCTGTTGAGCCTAGGTAGGACTATGGTGTGTTGATCAGTCGAGGTCGAACATGACCCGAAAGTGTGTCCGGCCGGAGTTAATCAAGCGTGTTGGGTAAGTTGGTGCACCCCTATAGGGAAGTTAATCTATTCGAATAGCCGTGTCCACGGTAACAGACGCTCGGTGTTGTATCTCGATCTATACAAATAGAACTAGATACTGTGGACACAAAATGGATACGATGGCTCCGGAATTGCTTTCTCGCAGGGAGTCGAGGAAGAATCTCTTGGCGTTGCTACAATATAATTATTATTTATGATATGTTACTCTACACTCTTCTAATGCTGCAAGATGCTAGTCTTCGATAGGCTAAGTCTTCCCTCCTCTTCAGGAATTTTTGCAACTCAGTCCAAAGATATAGCCCCATTCCTTTGATATTGATGCAGTATAGATCTGATGTAAGTCTTGCGAGTACTTTGGATGAGTACTCGCGGTTGCTTTGCTACCTCTTTTCCCCACTACCCATTGTTGTGATGAGATGACGGAACCTAGGAGCCAGCTGATCCCGCTGACCACGACTACTACCTCGACGGAGCCTACTACTATGTGGAGACCAATGACAACTAGGAGTAGTTAGGAGGCTCCGAGGCAGGAGGCATCCGCCTTTTCAATCTAGATATCGTTGTTTTCCTAGCCTTCTTAAGGCAAACTTGTTTATCTTATGTCTGTACTCAGATATTGTTGCTTCGCCAGACTCTTGTGTATTCGAGCCCTCGAGGCCCCTGGCTTGTAATATAAAGCTTGTATAACTTTAATTTGTTTCTAGAGTTGTGTTGTGATATCTTCCCGTGAGTCTCTGATCTTAATCATGCGAATTGTGTGTATGATTAGTGCACGATTAAATCGGGGCTTCACAACCCCGCCTCATGGTCTTGCTTCCTCGGCCACTTCCACGCATTGGCTAAGGTTTGTCCGGCGCGTGGGGGTAGGGGAAGAGTGTGGAAGTAGATGGAAATGGACTAGCCAGTCCACAAGCACGGGCTAGCCATTAAAAATGACCTTAGTGGGGGTGGCTAGTGATGGCTCCAGAATTTGTGATGTTTTCCTAGTGATTCTTGCTTGGATTTCATTTGATTCTATTACTCTTCGAATATTTGTAACGCTAATCAATCGACAAAGGAGAAAATCTATTTTCCCAATGTTTGGTAGGAAATCTCATATATGGAAAGAAACCAGGGAGGATTACTGGAAATCAAGTCAAATGGAGCAACTTACATGAAGAGACTCAAGTCATCAAGCACACCAGACCAAAAGACGGTGTTCCATACGACTGCAAGTACCTATATGTGTTGGAGAACATAGTAATTTCAAAAAAAAATCCTACGCACATGCAAGATCATGGTGATGCATAGCAACAAGAGGGGAGAGTATCGTCTACGTACCCTCATAGACCGCAAGCAGAAGCGTTATGAGAACGCGGTTGATGTAGTCATACATCTTCACGATCCGACCGATCCAAGTAACGAACATATGACACCTCCAAGTTCAGCAAACGTTCATCTCGGTGACGTCCCATGAACTCCGATCCAGCAGAGCTTTGAGGGAGAGTTCCGTCAGCACGATGGCGTGATGACGGTGATGATGATGCTACCGACGCAGGGCTTCGCCTAAGCACCGCTACGATATAACCGAGGTGGATTATGGTTGAGGGGGGCACCGCACACAACTTGGAACAATCAACTTGTGTGTCTGTGGGGTGCCCCCTGGCCACGTATATAAAGGAGCAAGGGGAGGGGGCCGGCGGCCTCATAAGGTGCGCCCCAAGGGGGGAATCCTACTCCTACTAGGAGTAGGTTCCCCCTTTCCTAGTCCAACTAGGAGGGGAAGGAAAGAGGAGGAGAGGAGAAGGAAAGAGGGGGCCGGCCCCCAAAGCCCTAAACCAATTTGGTTTGGGCCTAGGGGGCGCACCCCACACTTCCTTGCTTCCCTCTATTTCCATTAAAGCCCACGAAGGCCCATTGACCCTGCCGGTGAATTCCTGTAACTCTCCGGTACACCGAAAAATACCCGAATCACTCGGAACCTTTCCGATGTCCGAATATAGTCGTCCAATATATCGATCTTTACGTCTCGACCATTTCGACACTCCTCGTCATGCCCCCGATCTCATTCGGGACTCCGAACTACCTTAGGTACATGAAAACACATAAACTCATAATACCGATCGTCATCGAACGTTAAGTGTGCGGACCCTATGGGTTCGAGAACTATGTAGACATGACCGAGACTCGTCTCCGGTCAATAACTAATAGCAGAACCTGGATGCTCATATTGGCTCCTACATATCCTACGAAGATCTTTATCGGTCAAACTGCATAACAACATACGCTGTTCCCTTTGTCATCTGTATGTTACTTGCCCGACATTCGATCGTCAATATCCTCATACCTAGTTCAACCTCGTTACCGGCAAGTCTCTTTACTCGTTCTGTAATGCATTATCCCGTAGCTAACTCATTAGTCACAATGCTTGCAAGGCTTATAGTGATGTGCATTACCGAGAGGGCCCAGAGATACCTTTCCTACAATCGGTGTGACAAATCCTAATCTCAATCTATGCCAACTCAACAAGCACCATCGGAGACACCAGTAGAGCACCTTTATAATCATGCAGTTACATTGTGACGTTTGGTAGCACATAAAGTGTTCCTCCGGTACTTGGGACTTGCATAATCTCATAGTCATAGGAACATGTATAAGTCATGAAGAAAGCAGTAGCAACAAACTAAACGATCATCGTGCTAAGCTAACGGAATGGGTCAAGTCAATCACATCATTCTCTAATGATGTGATCCCGTTAATCAAATGACAACTCATGTCTATGGCTAGGAAACTTAACCATCTTTGATGCAACGAGCTAGTCAAGTAGAGGGATACTAGTGACACTCTGTTTGCCTATGTATTCACACATGTACTAAGTTTCCGGTTCATACAATTCTAGCATGAATAATAAACATTTATGATGATATAAGGAAATAAATAATAATTTTATTATTGCCTCTGGGGCATATTTCCTTCAGTCTCCCACTTGCACTAGAGTCAATAATCTAGTTCACATCTTTATGTTATTAGTTCACATCTCCATGTGACTACCCAAAGGGTTTACTAGAGTCAATAATCTAGTTCACATCGTTATGTGATTAACACCCAAAGAGTGATCATGCTTTGCTTGTGAGAGAAGTTTAGTCTACGGGTCTGCAACATTCAGATCCGTCTGTATTTCACAAATTTCTATGTCTACAATGCTCTGCATGGAGCTACTCTAGCTAATTGCTCCCACTTTCAATATGTATCCAGACTGAGACTTAGAGTCATTTAGATCGATGTAAAAAGCTTGCATCGACGTAACTCTTTATGACGAACTCTTATATCACCTCCATAACCAAGAAATATTTCGTTAGTCCTCTAAGGATAATTTTGACCGTTATCCAGTGATCTACTCCTAGATCACTATTGTACTCCCTTGCCAGAATCATGCTAAGGTATACAATAGGACTGGTAAACAACATAGCATACTTTATAGAACCTATGACTGAGGCATAGGGAATGACTTTTCATTCTCTTTCTATTTTCTGTTGTGGTCGGGTTTTGAGTCTTTACTCAACTTCACACCTTGCAACACAGGAGAGAACTCCTTCTTTGACCTTTCCATTTTGAACTACTTCAAAATATTGTCAAGGTATGTACTCATTGAAAAAACTTGTCAAGCATCTTGATCTATCTCTATAGATCTTGATGCTCAATGTGTAAGCACCTTCATCAAGGTCTTTCTTTGAAAACCTCCTTTCAAACAGTCCTTTATGCTTTCCAGAAAATTCTACATTCTTTCCGATATACAATATGTCATTCACATATACTTATCAGAAATGTTGTAGTGCTCCCACTCACTTTCTTGTAAATACAGGCTTCACCGCAAGTCTGTATAAAACCATATGCTTTGATCACTTTATAAAAGCATATATTCCAACTCTGAGATGCTTGCACCAGTTCATAGATGGATCGCTGGAGTTTGCTCACTTTGTTAGCACCTTTAGGATCGACAAAACCTTCTGGTTGCATCATATACAACTCTTCTTTAAGAAATCCATTAAGGAATGCAGTTTCGACATCCATTTGCCAGATTTCATAAAATGCGGCAACTGCTAACATGATCTGGACAGACTTTTAAGCATCGATACAAGTGAGAAAATCTCATCATAGTCAACACCTTGAACTTGTCGAAAACATTTTTTTGACAATTCGAGCTTTGTAGATAGTAACACTACTATGAGTGTCCATCTTCCTCTTGAAGATCCATTTATTTTGTATGGCTTGCCAATCATTGGACAAGTCAATCAAAGTCCATACTTTGTTCTCTATACATGGATCCAATCTCAGATTTCATGGCCTTAATCCATTTCACGGAATCTAGGCTCAGCATCGCTTCCTCATACTTCATATGTTCGTCATGGCCTAGCAACATGACTTCCAGAAAGGATTACCGTACCACTTTGGTGCGGATCTTACTCTGGTTGTCCTACAAGGTTCGGTAGTAACTTGATCTGAAGTTTCATGATCATCATAATTTAGCTTCCTCACTAATTGGCGTAGAAATCACAAGAACTCATTTCTGTGATGAACTACTTTCCAATTCGGGAGAAAGTACAATTATCTCATCAAGTTCTACATTCCTCCCACTCACTTCTTTCTAGAGAAACTTCTCTAGAAAGGATCCACTCTTAGCAATGAATATCTTGCCTTCGGATATGTGATAGAAGGTGTATCCAACTTTCTCCTTTGGGTATCCTATGAGGACACATTTCTCCGATTTGGTTTGAGCTTATCAGGATGAAACTTTTTGCACATAAGCATCGCAACCCCAAACTTTAAGAAACGACAACTTTGGTTTCTTGCCAAACCACAGTTCGTGTGGTGTCGTCTCAACGAATTTAGATGGTGCCCTATTTAACGTGAATGCAATTGTCTCTAATGCATAACCCCAAAACGATAGTGGTAAATCGGTAAGAGACATCATAGATTGTACCATATCTAATAAAGTACGGTTACGATGTTCGGACACACCATTACGCTGTGGTGTTCCAGGTGGCGTGAGTTGTGAAACTATTCTGCATTATTTCAAATGAATACCAAACTCATAACTCAAATATTCGCCTCCGCGATCAGATCGTAGAACTTTATTTTCTTGTTACGATGATTTTTTCCACTTCACTCTGAAATTCTTTGAACTTTTTAAATGTTTCAGACTTATGTTTCATTAAGTAGATGTACCCATATCTTCTCAAATCATCTGTGAAGGTCAAAAAATAATGATACCCGCCGCGAGCCTCAATACTTATCGGATCGCGTACATCAGTATGTACTATTTCCATTAAGTCAGTTGCTTGCTCCATTCTTCCGGAGAACGGAGTCTTAGTCATCTTTCCTATGAGGCATGGTTCGCAAGCATCAACTGATTCATAATCAAGTGATTCCAAAAGCCCATCAGCATGGATTTTCTTCATGCGCTTTACGACAATATGACCTAAACGGCAGTGCCACAAATAAGTTGCACTATAATTATCAACTTTGAATCTTTTGGCTTCAATATTATGAATACGTGTATCACTACGATCGAGATTCAATAAACCATTCACCTTGGGTGTATGACCATTGAAGGTTTTATTCATGTAAAGAGAACAACAATTATTCTCTGACTTTAAATGAATAACCGTATTGCAATAAACATGATCAAATCATATTCATGCTTAATGCAAACACCAAATAACATTTATTTAGGTTCAACACTAATCCCGAAAGTATAGGGAGTGTGCGATGATGATCATATCAATCTTGGAACCACTTCCAACACACATCGTGACTTCACCCTTAACTAGTCTCTGTTCATTCTGCAACTGCTGTTTTGAGTTACTAATCTTTAGCAATTGAACTAGTATCAAATACTAAGGGGTCGCTATAAACACTAGTAAAGTACACATCAATAACATGTATATCAAATATACCTTTGTTCACTTTTCCATCCTTCTTATCCGCTAAATACTTGGGGCAGTTCTGCTTCTAGTGACCAGTCCCTTTGCAGTAGAAGCAGTTAGTCTCAGGCTTAGGTCTAGACTTGGGCTTCTTCACTTGAGAAGCAACTTCCTTCCATTCTTCTTGAAGTTCCCCTTCTTCCCTTTGCCCTTTTCTTGAAACTAGTGGTCTTTTCAACCATCAACACTTGATGTTTTTCTTGATTTCTACCTTCATCGATTTCAGCATCATGAAGAGCTTGGGGATCGTTTCCGTTATCCCTTGCAAATTATAGTTCATCACGAAGTTCTAGTAACTTGGTGATAGTGACTAGAGAACTCTGTCAATCACTATCTTATCTGGAAGATTAACTCCCACTTGATTCAAGTGATTGTAGTACTCAGACATTCTGAGCACATGCTCACTAGCTGAGCTATTCTCCTCCATCTTGTAGGCAAAGTGCTTGTCAGAGGTCTCATACCTCTCAACACGGGCATGAGTATGAAAAACCAATTTCAACTCTTAGAACATGTTATATGTACCATGGCGTTCAAAACGTTTTTGAAGTCCCGGTTCTAAGCCATAAAGCATGGTGCACTAAACTATCAAGTAGTCATCATACCGAGCTTTGCCAAACGTTCATAACGTCTGCATCTGCTCCTGCAATAGGTCTGTCACCTAGCGGTGCATCAAGGACATAATTCTTCTGTGCAGCAATGAGGATAATCCTCAGATCACGGATCCAATCCGCATCATTGCTACTATCATCTTTCAATATAGTTTTCTCTAGGAAGATATCATAAATAAAACGGGGAAGCTATACGCGAGCAATTGATCTACAACATAGATATGCAAATACTATCAGGATTAAGTTCATGATAAATTAAAGTTCAATTAATCATATTACTTAAGAACTCCCGCTTAGCTAGACATCCCTCTAGTCATCTACATGATGACGTGATCCAAATCAACTAAACCATGTCCGATCATCACATGAGACGGAGTATTTTTCAATGGTGAACATCACTATGTTGATCATATCTACTATATGATTCATGCTCGACCTTTCGGTCTGCAGTGTTCCGAGGCCATATCTGCATATGCAAGGCTCGTCAAGTTTAACCCGAGTATTTCTGCGTGTGCAAAACTGGCTTGCACCCGTTGTATGTGAACGTAGAGCTTATCACACCCGATCATCACGTGGTGTCTCGGCACGATGAACTTTGGCAACGGTGCATACTCTGGCAGAACACTTGTACCTTGAAATTTAGTGAGAGATCATCTTATAATGGTATTGCCGAACTAAGCAAAATAAGATACAAAAAGTATAAACATCACATGCAATCAAAATATGTGACATGATATGGCCATCATCATCTTGTGCCTTTGATCTCCATCTCCAAAACATCATCATGATCTCTATCGTCGCCGGCATGACACCATGATCTCCATGATCTTGATCTCTATCAACCTGTCGTCACATGGTCGTCTCCCCAACTATTGCTTTTGCAACTATTGCAATCGCATAGCGAAAAAGTAAAGCAATTGTATGGTGCTTGCATCTTATGCAATAAAGAGACAACCATAAGGCTTCTAACAGTTGCCGGTAACTTCGTTACAAAACATGATCATCTTATACAATAAAATTTAGCATCATGTCTTGACCATATCACATCACAACTTGCCCTGCAAAACAAGTTAGACGTCCTCTACTTTGTTGTTGAAAGTTTTACGTGGCTGTTACGGGCTGAGCAAGAACCGTTCTTACCTACGCATCAAGAACCACAACGCAGTATAGTGATTGCTTTTTGATCTTCAGAAAGAACCCTGTTCATTGAATGCGATTCAACTAAAGTTGGAGAAACTGACACCCACCATCCACCTGTGTGCGAAGCACTTCGGTAGAACTAGTCTCACGTAAGCGTACGTGTAATGTCTGTCTGAGCCGCTTCATCCAACAATACTGCCGAATCAAGAACCAACTAGTGACAGCAAGCAATATGTATATACTCACGCCCACAACTCCTTTGTGTTCTACTCGTGCATATAACATCTACGCATAAACCTGGCTTGGATGCCACTGCTGGGAACGTAGTAATTTCGAAAAAATTCCCACGCACACGCAAGATCATGGTGATGCATAGCAACGAGAGGAGAGAGTATCTTCTACGTACCCTCATAGACCGTAAGCGGAAGCGTTATGAGAACGCGGTTGATGTAGTCGTACGTCTTCACGATCCGACCGATCCAAGTACCGAACGTACGGCACCTCCGAGTTCAGCACACGTTCAGCTCGGTGACGGCCCATGAACTCCGATCCAACAGAGCTTTGAGGGAGAGTTCCGTCAACACAACGGCGTGATGATGGTGATGATGATGCTACCGACGCAGGGCTTTGCCTAAGCACCACTACAATATAACCGAGGTGGGTTATGGTGGAGGGGGACACCGCACATGGCTTGGAACAATCAACTAGTGTGTCTATGGGGTGCCCCTTGGCCACCTATATAAAGGAGCAAGGGGAGGGGGCCGGCGGCCTCTTAGGGTGCACCCCAAGGGGGGAATCCTACTCCTACTAGGAGTAGGTTCCCCCTTTCCTAGTCCAACTAGGAGGGGAAGGAAAGAGGAGGAGAGGAGAAGGAAAGAGGGGGCCGCCCCCCAAAGCCCTAAACCAATTCGGTTTGGGCCTAGGAGGGCGCACCACACACTTCCTTGCTGCCGTCTATTTCCACTAAATCCCACGAAGGCCGATTGGCCCTCCTGGTGAATTCCCGTAACTCTCCGGTACTCCGAAAAATACCAAAATAACTCGGAACCTTTGCGATGTCCGAATATAGTCGTCCAATATATCGATCTTTACGTCTCGACCATTTCGAGAATCCTCGTCATGTCCCCGATCTCATCCAGGACTCCGAACTACCTTCGGTACATGAAAACACATAAAATCATAATACCGATCATCACCAAACGTTAAGCGTGCCGACCCTATGGGTTCAAGAACTATGTAGACATGATCGAGACTCGTCTCTGGTAAATAATCAATGGCGGAACCTGGATGCTCATATTGGCTCCTACATATTCTATGAAGATCTTTATCGGTCAAACCGTATAACAACATATGTTGTTCCCTTTGTCATCCGTATGTTACTTGCCCGAGATTCGATCGTCGGTATCCTCATACCTAGTTCAATCTCGTTACCAGAAAGTCTCTTTACTCGTTCCGTAATGCATCATCCCGCAACTAACTCATTAGTCACAATGCTTGCAAGGCTTATAGTGATGTGCATTACCGAGAGGGCCCAGAGATACCTCTCCGACAATCAGAGTGATAAATCCTAATCTCGATCTATTCCAACTCAACAAGCACCATTGGAGACACCTGTAGAGCACCTTTATAATCACTCGGTTACATTGTGACGTTTGGTAGCACACAAAGTATTCCTCTGGTACTTGGGAGTTGCATAATCTCATAGTCATAGGAACATGTATAAGTCATGAAGAAAGCAGTAGCAACAAACTAAACGAGCATCGTGCTAAGCTAACGGAATGGGTCAAGTCAATCACATCATTCTCTAATGATGTGATCCCGTTAATCAAAGGACAACTCATGTCTATGGCTAGGAAACATAAGCATCTTTGATTCAACGAGCTAGTCAAGTAGACGCATACTAGTGACACTCTGTTTGTCTATGTATTCACACATGTACTAAGTTTCCGGTTAATACAATTCTAGAATGAATAATAAACATTTATCATGATATAAGGAAATAAATAATAATTTTATTATTGCCTCTAGGGCATATTTCCTTCAGTATGAGCGGTCGCATGGACTACCAACAGCTCCACGACATATATGCAAGATACTTTTGTTAAGGGGCTAAGGGGAGACGAGAACCCTAGCCATTGCCGCACCATCTAGAGCAGAAGAGGTGATCCGAATAACCATTGAAGATCTTCTTAGTTTTTGTCCTTTCATCTCCATCATCATCACACCCCCTTCACTATTTTAAGTGGAATTCCAATTTGTGAGAGAAATTGTAACTCTATTCAATCTGATATAGAGATCAAGACTATTTGAATCATCCATTTCATCTTATTGTGGATCTTCTCGGTATCATCGATATGGTTTTCATGGTTTTTATATCTGTTGTGATTGATTCCCCTCTTATGATGTGTGAGTAATTCCCCTTAGCATGGGAGATGTAGGTGAGTGGTAAGATTCATTTGTGCCTATTCTATATGTCGTCATTTGCATTCCTAGTAGTATGATCTGTCTAGTATGTTTTTATATATATTGTGGTGAACTCTATATGCGTTGTCCAATTTAAGGGCCCAAGCAACATGATCTCAAGACCTATATAGGTAACACATATTTTTTAGGAAACCTGTGACCTCTAACATGACAGGTGGAGAGTGGAAACAACCACTCTATGGCAGTGGTGAAGCAGGACCATAGAATGAAATATAATCCCACGTGGAGGAGTTTCATAAACTTAGGGTGATCCGCCTATAGAACACACATATCAAATGCTATGAGTACAATACAAGGTAACTGGTATTACTGTCACACTGGCACACTTGATACATTCTTACCATGAACTGAATTCTTTCTACGCCTGATCTCTTCATTAGAAGAAACACAACTTTCATTCTTATTTATGTTATTTACTTTCAATAGTCTTTATAGTTACTACTTCAAACCCCTTTTATCCTTGTCAATCTGGTTTATCCGTCATTCGGGACAGTAACAATATTTGCAGAAGCTCAAGCAGTTACTTCACACAAGAGCTGTGACACCTTGTGTGTGACAGAAGTGCCATTATAACTACTATCTCCCGGTCATCATTGGGATGGTTACTCATTGGGATACTTCTATGGATCTTGCTAACTATTCCAATTCAGACTATGCCGGTGAAAAGATTGATAGAAATTCCACTTCGGATACTTGTTAATTTCTTGGGAGATCTCTTGTATCTTTTGTTGGGGGACGCAGTATTTCAAAAATTTACCTACGATCATGCAAGATATATCTAGGATATGCATATCAATGAGCGGGGAGAGTGTGTCCACGTACCCTCGTAGACCGAAAGCGGAAGCGTTTAGTAATGCGGTTGATGTAGTCGAACGTTCTCGCGATCCAACCCATCCAAGCACGGCACCTCCGTGTTCAGCACATGTTCAGCTCGATGATGTCCCTCGAACTATTGATCTAGTTGAGGTCGAGGGAGAGTTCTGTCAGCACGATGGCGTGGTGACGGTGATGATGAAGTTACCGGTGCAGGGCTTCGCCTAAGCACTACGACGATATGACCGAGGTGTGTAACCGTGGAGGGGGGCACCGCACACGGCTGAGAGAAGACTTGGTGTGTCTTTGGGGTGCCCCCTCCCACGTATATAAAGGGGGAGGAGAGGTGGCCGGCCCAAGGGGGTGCGCCATGGGGGGGGAGTCCTACTTGGATTACCGGTCCAAGTAGGATTTGCCCCCCTTTCCTCTTCCCACTAGGAGAAGGAGGGAAGGAGGAGGAGGAGACAAGGAAAGGGGGGCCAGCCCAACAAACCCTAGTCCAATTCGGTTTGGGCTTGGGGGCGGGTGCGCGCCACCACCTGGCCATTGCCTCCTCCCTCCACTAGGGCCCATGAAGGCCCATTAACTCCCCGAGGGGTTCCGGTAACCCCCGGTACCCCGGTAAATGCCCGAACCTTTCCAAAACCATTCCGGTGTCCAAACATAACCTTCCAATATATCAATCTTTATGTCCCGACCATTTCGAGACTCTTTGCCTTGTCCGTGATCTCATCTGGGACTCCGAACAAACTTCAGTTCATCAAATCACATAACTCATAATACAAATCGTCATCGAACGTTAAGCGTGTGGACCTTACGGGTTCGAGAACTATGTAGACATGAGGGAGACACATCTCCGATCAACAGCAAATAGCGGAACCTAGATGCTCACATTGGCTCCTACATGTTTTATGAAGATCTTTATCGGTCAAACCGCATAACAACATACGTTGTTCCCTTTGTCATCGGTATGTTACTTGCCCAAGATTCGATCGTCGGTGTCATCATACCTAGTTCAATCTCGTTACCGGCAAGTCTCTTTACTCGTTCCGTAATGCATCATCCCGTAACTAACTCATTAGTCACATTTCTTGCAAGGCTCGTAGTGATGTGCATTATCGAGAGGGCCCAGAGATACCTCTCCGATACTCGGAGTGACAAATCCTAATCTCGATCTATGCAACTCAACATACACCATTGGAGACACCTGTAGAGCATCTTTATAATCACCTAGTTACGTTGTGACGTTTGATAGCACACAAGGTGTTCCTCCAGTATTCGGGAGTTGCATAATATCATAGTCAGAGGAACATGTATAAGTAATGAAGAAAGCAATAGCAATAAAACCAAACAATCATTATGCTAAGTTAACAGATGGGTCTTGTCCATCACATCATTCTCTAATGATGTGATCCCGTTCATCAAATGACAACACATGTCTATGGTCAGGAAACTTAACCATCTTTGATTAACGAGCTAGTCTAGTAGAGGCATACTAGGGACACTTTGTTTGTCTATGTATCCACACATGTACTAAGTTTCCGGTTAATACAATTCTAGCATGAATAATAAACATTTATCATGATATATGGAAATATAAATAACAACTTTATTAGTGCCTCTAGGGCATATTTCCTTCATCTTTGTCATCCAAGAAACAAAACTTGGTATCTATATCTACCGCCGAAGCAGAATATATCGTTGCCGGACCATATTTTGCTCAATTACCATGGATGAGCAAACACGTAAAGATTATGGGATACATGTGAAACATGTTCCTTTGCTTGGTGACAATGAGAGTGCTATCGAGATCACGCACAATCCCGTACAACACTCTCAAACTAAGAATTTTGACGTTCGTTGTCATTTAATACGTGATCATGTTGGTAAAGGTGAGATTAACCTTAAGCATGTTTGCACCGACAAACAAGTAGTTGACATCTTCAAAAACCTCCCGATGAGAAGATATTTTGTCACTTGAAGAATGAGTTGAACATTAATGATGCTTCCAATGTGAACTAGAAACTCACTTGGATGCATGCAAGGGCATGAGATCTAACAACTAATCCTTTATATTTCTTTTATGATCACTCTCTCACATCTTGGATACATTGCTCCCGTGTATTGCATCTAACACCATGTAGGTACTTGGATAAGACTTACTTCACAAGATTGCTCCTAAGTCTTATCATGAGCAATCATGCAGGAACCAAGTATCTAGACCATGTTTGTTGTGTTCAAGGAATAAGACAACATCAAAACTATCCTTTGACAATATATGTCATATCTCTTCATTCTTATCAAATTGGAGATACATGGAGTTCCTTGTGTGACTAACCGATGCAGGAAGATGGACTTCAAGATAAACAGATAGCTCCCAACCCAAACACTTGAGCATCCATAACAAGTTCAACTACATGATGAAGTCAACAACGGAACCCAATGTAAGTCATCACCTCTTAGAGATGCTTTACTCCAAGTCATGAGCTAAAGCAACTATAAATGATGTTAATGCATAGAAATGCTTAAAAGAAAAATGGTAACCCCATTTTGAGCTTAACAATGAGTATGACCTACGATCAAGTGTTCTCACTTGACTCCTAAGTCAATATACTCTAACATAGGTGACCTAGTCGCTGACCCCTTCCTAGAGGAAGTTCTCTAGTGTTTCTTCTTTTGCTATGTTTCTCTTGCGTTCTAGTTGTCTTTCGTCGTTAAAAAACTTCATCTAGTTGTTCTTTTCTTGTGTAACATCCCCGAATTCTAAATTTTAGAATGTTTTAGTAATTAAGTAAAAATGATTGCTTGTGTGAATTTTTTTTAAATTGAGTGCAAATTTGAAACTTTTTTAAAAGTTAAACGGGAGGGAATAAAAGGACTTTCCCAATTTTTCATTCTTGCATTTTGTACCTAGCTTCAATGAATCCAAATTCATTTCAACACAAAACCCTAGAGTGAAGACAATATGAATTCTTCCATTACAACTCGTTTGGCACCCATGCTTTCATTTCATTTGGTGGAAATGAAATGAAAACACATTCCTGCAAAGATTCATTTGGTGGGATTTGGTTTGTACATTCAACACATTTACATTGTGCATTTTCTAAATGATCAAGATCAAAAGGATCTGAACAGCATTAGTTTCACGCATTCATATATGTCAAAGCATATTCATCTCAAATGCAGACAAGAATAGTGACAAGATCTCCGAAGGACCATTAAAGGCTATAACTTGTGCTTGTCGAAAATCAAGATCTTCGAAGTTATAAAAATTGTGTTAAGAAGGAACACAAAAGACTACATTGTGCCATCAGAAATGCATCATGACCATAAAAAAATTGCATCCGAGAGGTTTGAACTTGCATCCGGACCACTCTAGTAAGACTTGAAGAGGCTTGAACTTTCATCAAGATAACTCGAGTAACACTTGAATTGACTTGAACATGTCTCTTTACTCGTTCCGTAATGCATCATCCCGTAATTAACTCATTAGTCACATTGCTTGCAAGGCTCATAGTGATGTGTATTATCGAGAGGGCCTAGAGATACCTCTCCGATACTCGGAGTGAGAAATCCAAATCTCGATCTATGCCAACTCTACAAACACCATCAGAGACACATGTAGAGCATCTTTATAGTCACCCAGTTACATTGTGACGTTTGATAGCACACAAAGTGTTCCTCCGGTATTCGGAAGTTGCATAATCTCATAGTTAGAGGAACATGTATAAGTCATGAAGAAATCGATAGCAATAAAACCAAACGATCAGTATGCTAAGCTAACAGATGGGTCTTGTCCATCACATCATTCTCTAATGATGTGATCCCATTCATCAAATGACAACACATGTTTATGGTAAGGAAACTTAACCATCTTTGATTAACGAGCTAGTCTAGTAGAGGCATACTAGGGACACTTTGTTTGTCTATGTATCCACACATGTACTAAGTTTCTGGTTAATACAATTCTAGCATGAATAAAACACATTTATCATGATATAAGGAAATATAAATAATAACTTTATTATTGCCTCTAGGGCATATTTCCTTCAGTCTCCCACTTGCACTAGAGTCAATAATCTAGTTCACATCATCATGTGATTTAACACCAATAGTTCACATCTTTATGTGATTAGTTCACATCTCTATGTGACTAATACCCAAAGGGTTTACTAGAGTCAATAATCTAGTTCACATCGCTATGTGATTAACACCCAAAGAGTGATCATGTTTTGCTTTGTGAGAGAAGTTTAGTCAACGGGTCTGCCACATTCAGAGCTGTATGTATTTTGCAAATTTCTATGTCTACAATGTTCTGCATGGAACTACTCTAGCTAATTTCTCCCAATTTCAATACGTATCCAGATTGAGAATCAGAGTAATCTAGATCAGTGTCAAAGCTAGCATCGACGTAACCCTATATGATGAACTCTTTGTCACCTCCATAACCAAGACATATCTCCTTAGTCTTCTAAGGATAATTTTTACCGCTGTCCAGTGGTCCACTCCTGGTTCAATATCGTACTCCCTTGCCAAACTCATGGCAAGGTACACAATAGGCTTGGTACACAACATAGCATACTTTATAGAACCTATGGCTGATGCATAGGGAATGGCTTTCATTCTCTTTCTATTTTCTATCGTGGTCGTGTTTTGAGTCTTACTCAACTTTACACCTTGCAACACAGGCAAGAACTCCTTCTTTGACTGTTCCATTTTGAACTACTTCAAAAACTTGTCAAGGTACGTACTCATTGAAAAAACATATCAAGCGTCTTGATCTATATCTATAGATCTTCATGCTCAATATGTAAGCAGCTTCACCGAGGTATTTCTTTGAAAAACTCCTTTCAAACACTCCTTTATGCTTTCCCGAAAATTTACATCATTTCTGGTCAACAATATGTCATTCACATATACTTATCAGAAAGGCTGTAGTGCTCCTGTAGCGACCCGATCTCAATGGACCGAAGTCTCTGTGTTAAGTGTCATCCCTGGATCGGTATTGCTGACACACACACATTACTTGAGGATTTATAACATAGTTCAATCACACACTTATTACATCGAGTGTCTCATAAAGAGTACTTATTACAATAATATGGCTGAAGGCCATCTAAATAACTGTGGACACTTCGAAGATAAATGACCTATTGATACGTCTCCAAAATATCTATAATTTTTTATTGTTCCATGCTATTATATTATCTGTTTTGGATGTTTAATGGGCTTTATTATGCACTTTTATATTATTTTTGGAACTAACCTATTAACCAAAGGCAAAGTGCAAATTGTTCTTTTTTTTTGCCTATCTCAATGTTTCGCAGAAAAGGAATATCAAACGGAATGAAACCTTTGCGAGGATCTTTTTTAGAACAAACATGATCCAGGAGACTTGGAGTGGATGTCAAGGAAGAAGCGAGGCGGCCACGAGGTAGGAGGGCGTGCCCAGGGGGGCCAACCGCGCCTCCCACCCTCGTGTGCCCCTCGCAGATCCACCGACCTACTTCTTTCGCCTATATATACTCATATACCCTGAAAACAACCAGGAGCACCACGAAACCATATTTCCACCACCGCAACCTTCTATACCCGTGAGATCCCATCTTGGGGCCTTTTTCGGCGCTCCGTCGGAGGGGGAATCGATCACGGAGGGCTTCTACATCAACACCATAGCCTCTCCGATGATGTGTGAGTAATTTACCACAGACCTTATAGTTATTAGCTAGATGTCTTCTTCTCTCTCTTTTGATCTCAATACAAAGTTCTCCTCGATTCTCTTGGAGATCTATTCGATGTAATTCTTTTTGCGGTGTGTTTGTCGAGATCCGATGAATTGTGGGTTTATGATCAAGATTATCTATGAACAATATTTGGTTCTTGTCTGAATTCTTTTATGCATGATTTAAATATCTTTGCAAGTCTCTTCGAATTATCAGTTTGGTTTGGCCTACTAGATTGATCTTTCTAGCAATGGGAGAAGTGCTTAGCTTTGGGTTCAATCTTGTGGTGTCCTTTCCCAGTGACAGCAGGGGCAGTAAGTCACGTATTGTATTGTTGCCATCGAGGATAAAAGATGGGGTTTATGTCATATTGTTTGAGTTTATCCCTCTACTCTTGTCATCTTGCCTAATGCGTTACTCTGTTCTTATGAACTTAATACTCTAGATGCATGCTGGATAGCGGTCGATGTGTGGAGTACTAGTAGTAGATGCAGAATCGTTTCGGTCTACTTGTCATGGACGTGATGTCTATATATATGATCATGCCTAGATATTCTCATAACTATTCGCTTTTCTATCAATTGCTCGACAGTAATTTTGTTCACCCACCATAGATTATGCTATCTTGAGAGAAGCCACTAGTGAAACCCATGGCCCCCGGGTCTATTCTCCATTATATTATTTTCCCGTCAACTAGTCATTTCTGTTGCCGTTTATTTTGCAATCTTTACTTTTCAATCTATACAACAAAAATACCAAAAATATTTATCTTATTATCTTTATCAGATATCACTTTTGCAAGTGGCCGTGAAAGGACTGACAACCCCTTTATCGCGTTGGTTGCAAGGTTCTTGATTGTTTGTGCAGGTATGAGGGACTTGCGTGTAGTCTCCTACTGGATTCATACCTTGGTTCTCAAAAACTGAGGGAAATACTTGCGCTACTTTGCTGCATCACCCTTTCCTCTTCAAGGGAAAACCAACACATGCTCAAGAGGTTGCACCTATCGCAACTTACTCTTCGTTTGAAAATTCTGCAACATGATACATTGCAGCAGTGTAGGTCAGCACATGGAATATGCTGGCAAGATCACACTATAGAGAAATGATGAACAAAAAAAATCTATCACTACATGCATATTTTGCTGGTGGAGGCTCTAAGTTTAACATTTGCACAAAGCTAATTTTTCCCTACAACAAAGGAATATTTTTTTGAACTACTAAGTTTATGCCATTATTGAGAAGGTTTCCCCAACTCAATCCCAAAATAATATTAATAACCCAACAAATTCATTAAGTAAAGTGATTAGATCAATCAATAATTCAAATACCAAATACTCAAGATGTCCATAACTGGGGGCACAGCTAACCATGATTAGTTTATACACTCTCCAGAGGTTTGTGCACTTTTACCCAAAAGACTCGACCACATCCATGATCGGAAGATCGAGACATAGTCTTTCTGAAGCATTAACTCTTTACTATGGGTAGACAGTACCACCTACTTTCCCCTACATCTGCTAGCATACCACTGAAAGAGGTCACACAACTAACTCAACTAGGCCAGAGCCCATAATGGTTTGTGGCTGCACATGGAAGTTTCTAGCATGAATATTATTATGATCCCTTTGAGCCTGGGTGGCATTCCATATGATGATCACACGGGTACTCCGGGATATCCTAGGACAACACTGGATTCTCCAGGTGCCCGCAACCAATCCACCTAGATGTGTATTAAAGTAGCTACCTTAAGTTTCCCTTTGTTATTACTCTCGCAACTTTCATGAGTCACGCATACCAATCCCCGTCTACGAGCATGGCTAAGCAATAAGAGCATAACGTATATTCCTAGGGTGATAAAAGGTATTAGGTTCCTACCTCAACAACTACTTAACAACAACCACATGTTCCCAATCCTACTCATGCAATGTTTGAGGGTTGAAACTAATGCATAAAACCAGATAATAAAGGGATATGATCAAAGTGTAACTTGCCTTGCTGACGATCGGAAAACCCAAGAGATTCGTAGTAGCAAGCTTGGCACTCCGGAAAATCTATCATAGACAAAAAGTAGCATACATAAGCACTCAAGCATAAGATGCAAAATAAAATCAAAGAAAAATATCTAAACATAAAGTTCAAGTGAAGAACATCAATTTGCAAAATGAATCAATCAAATCGGAGATATGAAACTCAAGTTACGATCAAAAGAAGTTTAAATTAAAATATGTTTGAAACCAAATTTAAAATTTTCAAAAACATGTTTAAGTTGATTATCTGAATAGAGGAGATCATAAAAAAGAATTTGGCGTTGGTTTCGTTGGAGTTGGATAAACAAGCAAAAAGTTGTGATCGTTTAAAGATCAGGGCTAATCTGCAAAGAAAAAAAAATTACGAATAGGTCCCTAGCCGGAAATAAATAGAAAAAGAAAAATCAAACGAACGAACATTCACTACAGAGACTTAACGAACGAAAACCGTTCGCTACCGAAGAATAACGGATGAACGTCTGCTAAATAAACTAAACTAAATAATAAACTGGCTTTTAGTAAGAAACCGAAAAAACCAGATCAGCGTCGGCGGTTTATACCGGTTCAGCCGGTTCGAGCGGATCGGGCGGCGGGTCGTCACCGGCGGCAATGGTTGGCGGTGGCGACGGCCTTCGGCGAAGGCTGTGGGCGGCGGCGGCTGCGGGACGGTGCGGGCGAGAGGCGGGGTGGCGCGGCGGTGGCTAGTGGCGCAGCAGGCGGCGTCGGCGGCGGCTCGGCTTTAGGCGGCGGGAGGCGGCGACGGTTGTGAGGAGAGAGGACGTGGGCGGCTCGACTTATAAAGAGGCCCCGGGGGGTCTGACTTGGGGAAGGGGGGCGCGGCGGCGGCGTGCGCAGGCCGGACTTCGGCAAGTCCGAGTCGGGCGCGGCGGAGGAAGGCGGTGGCGCTGCTGCGCCGGTTGGGCTTTGGCCCAGTCGATGTGAAGTTTTTTTAAAAAATAGTGCCGCGAAGAAAAATCCGGATAAAATAAAAATAAAATTCAAAAATTCCAGAAACAATTTTCATCATCCCCTCTTAATATTTGGTATAATGTGAACATTTTTCTGGACTAAATGCAATTTTTAAAAATGCACCTTTTCCCTAATTTAATAAAATGCAACCAAATAAAATATATTTTTATTACAAATTAAATTTCCAATATTTCCAAGCTGTTTTGAAGAAGTCATATTATCTTCTCTCATTATTTTATTTATTTTGAAATAATTGGAAAAATAATTTCGAATAAAATCACTATGATCGAATTTGCCAATTTGAAAAAAAATTCAAAAATGGATTTGCGTGAAAACCTCCGACCTCTCAATTGGTCCTTGAGTTGCTTAAGGTTTCTAGGATAAGAAATCCAAATAAAGGAAATTCAAAAAATGCACAAATTATCTATGCATATGATGACCTAATGAATAACGTCCAAATTGAAAATTGGGATGTTACAAACCTACCCCCCTTAAGGTGAATCTCACCCTCGAGATTTGGGTTGGCTAGCAAAAAGGTGTGCGTGGTCTGTCCGGAGGTGTTCTTCTCGCTCCGAGGTGGCTTCCTCCTCGGTATCGTGGCTCCACTGAACTTTGCAAAACTTGATGACCTTGCTGCGTGTAACTCGGTTGGCGAACTCGAGAATCTTGACGGGTTTCTCCTCTTAGGTTAGGTCACTGTCCTACTGAATTGCTTCCAGGGGCACTGTATATCTCTCAGAGGAATATCGGCCATGTCTGCATGACACTTCTTCAACTGGGAAACATGAAGTACATCATGAACTCCTGAAAAATCTTCAGGCAACTCCAATTTGTAGGCAACTTCACCCATACGTTCCAAAACTCGGTATGGCCCTACAAATCTTGGTGCTAACTTTCCTTTGACTCCAAATCGTTTAACTCCTCAAAGTGGTGACACACGAAGATATGCTCTATCTCTGACTTCATAGGTTACCTCCTTCCATTTAGTATCGGCATAACTCTTCTGCCTGGACTGGGCTACCTTGAGTCTATCACGAATCAACTTGACCTTCTCCTCAGACTCTTTGATTAAGTCTGGCCCGAATAGTTGTCGGTCTCCAACTTCATCCCACATCAATGGTGTCCTGCACCTCCTTCCATACAAAGCTTCGAAAGGGGCCATCTTCAAACTAGCTTGGTAGCTATTGTTGTACGAGAACTCTGTGTAAGGCAAGTTATCATCCCAACTAGATCCATAATCTAGCGCACAAGCTCACAACATGTCCTCCAGAATCTAGTTGACTCTCTTGGTCTGCCCATCTATCTGCAGATGAAAGGCTATACTAAATTCTAGCCTGGTACAAAAGGTCTGGTGTAACTGCTTCCAAAACATCGAGGTAAACGGTGTTCCTCTATCTGATACGATGGTCCTCGGAACTCCATGCAGACATACGATCCTGGTCATATATATCTTGGCCAACTTCGCGTTCGTATAAGTGGTTTTCACGGGGATAAAGTGAGCCACTTTGGTCAAGAGATCAACTACTACCCAGATGGAGTCATATCCTGAACGTGTCCTAGGTAATCCGGTGATGAAATCCATGCCAAGCTTATCCCACTTCCATTCGGGTATCGGCAAAGGCTGAAGTAATCCTGCTGGCTTCTGATGCTCTTCCTTAACTCTCTGACATACGCCACATACTGCTACATACTCGGCAATATCCTTCTTCATACCTGTCCACCAGAAATGTTCCTTCAAATCCAAATACATCTTGGTGTTGCCTGGGTGAATTGAGTATGGCGAATAATGAGCTTCCTGAATAATTAACTTCCTGATCTCTGGATCATTTGGCACATATATACGATCCTCAAACCATAAAGTTCTGTGTTCATCCTCACGAAAACCTTTGGCCTTTCATTTACTCATCTTGTCCTTTATCTCCGCAATCTCCTTATCAATCTTCTGAGCTTCCCGGATCTTTCCCGACAATGTGGACTACATTTCCAATGCTGCAACAAAACCTCTCAGAAGTATCTCCATTCGAAGTTCTTTGAGATCGTCGGCTAACTCCTGAGGTAATCGTTCGGTAATGAGAGTATTGGCATAACTCTTGCGGCTCAAGGCGTCTACGACAACATTGGCCTTGCCTGGATGGTAGTGCAGTTTCATGTCGTAATCCTTTATGAGCTCCAACCATCTCCTATGCCCGAGGTTCAACTCCTTTTGCGTGAAAATGTACTTCAAACTCTTATGATCTGTATAAACATCACAACGATTTCCAATAAGAAAATGTCTCCAGGTCTTCAGCGCACGCACTACGGCTGCTAACTCCAAATCATGCGTGGCATAGTTCAACTCATGAGGTCAAATCTATCATGAGGCATATGATACAACTCTCCCTTCTTGCATAAGAACGCCTCCAAGTCCCTGTCGTGAAGCGTCGCAATATACTTGTATATCCTTGAGTATATTTGGAAGAATTAGCACTCAGGCTGTAACCAAACGTTTCTTCAACTCCTGAAAAATGGCCTCACACTCCTCGGTCCATTTGAACTTAGTGTCCTTCTTCAATTACTCCGTCATGGGCTTCGCAATCTTAGAAATATTTTCAATGAATCTCCGATAATATCCTGCGAGTCCAAGGAAGCTACGTATCTCTCCAACTGAGGTGGGTGGCAACCACTCGGTGACAGACTGAACCTTTGAAGGGTCTATTACTATACCTTCTCCAGATATAACATGTCCGAGACATCCGACTTCCTTCAACCAAAACTCACATTTGCTGAACTTGGTATATAGTTGATGTTCCCTGAGCTTCTCGAGAACCAAGCGCAAATGTTCCTTGTGTTCTTCTTCATTCTTCGAGTACACCAATATATCATCAATGAACACCACAACAAACTTATCCAAGAACTCCAAGAACACCTTATTCATCATACTCATAAAGTAGGCAGGGGCATTAGTCAAACCAAAAGACATGACCGTGTACTCATATAGCCCATACCTTGTGGGAAAAGTTGTCTTGGGTATATCCTGTTCTCGGATCTTCAGCTAGTGATATCCTGATTGAAGATCGATCTTGGAGAATACTTTAGCTCCCTGCAGCTGGTCAAACAAATCATTGATCATCGGCAAAGGGTATTTGTTCTTGATTGTCACCTCATTCAATGCACGATAATCAACAACCATTCGCAAGGATCCATAGTTCTTCTCAATTAGGAGCACTGGGGCTCCCCACGGTGATGAACTTGGTCGAATATAACCTTTCTCCAATAACTCCTTAATCTGCTTCTTAATTTCCTCCAGATCATTTGCGGGCATCCCATACGGTATCTTAGATATTGGTTCGGTGCCTGGCAACAGCTCGATCAAAAACTCTATGTCTCGGTCTGGTGGCATGCCTGGTAATTCCTCTAGGACTACATTGGGATAATCCTTCACAACTGGAACTTCCTCTTGAACAACTCCTGAGAGTGAATTTACTTTAGTCCTCCTTGGCGCATGCCTAGACACATACTTGATCCATTTCCCCTCTGGGGTGGTGAGAAGAATTGATTTACTAGCACAATCGATGTTTCCTCCTTACTTCGATAACCAATCCATGCCTAGTATTACATCCAATCCTTGTGATTCCAAAATAATGAGGTCGGAGAGGAAAACATGCTTACCTATGGTCAATGGCAACTGATAACATCCTTGACTAGCCATATACTCTACTCCTGGTGAGCTCACTAACATGGGTGACCAAAGGGCTACGGTTAGCAACTCAAACTTATCCACAAATCCCCTTGATATGTAGTAATGCAATGCACAAGTGTCAAAAAGAACAAGGGCTGTAAATGACTTAATCAAAAACTTACCAATAACTGCGTGAGGCTGGTCTTCAACTTCCTCCACGTTGGCATGATTCACCTAGCCTCTGGTGGAGGGATTTGGCTTCTTTCCTGAGCTTCCATTGCCATTACCATTCTTTGCTACAGGACACTTGGTGGTGTAGTGTCCAGTCTTCCTGCACTTGAAACCAGTAATGTGACTCAGATCCTTCTTGGCGGGTGTAGCGGGGTTGGAACGGCTTTGACTGTTGTTTCCTCCGCTGCCATTACCATTCTTAGGGCCACTGTGGTTGTGTGAATTTCCTCCATTGTGAGAATGTCCTCCATGGTTATGTCCTCCATGGGTGTGATGGGTGTGTCCACCCGAGTACGGGGAATAGCGGTGTTTCTGCTGAGCTCCAGAGTTGTACTTCCCCTGTCCATACTTCCATTTGCGGTTCTCTATGTGCTACTGCTTGCCTTCAATCATGAGGGCCCTGTCTACCAACTCCTGGTAGTTGGTGAATGTTGCCACCATCAACTGCATACTCAGCTCATCATTCAGTCCTTCAACTCAACCACGTACTGCGCCACAGTAAGATATCCTTGGCACAAGTTGCGGAACTCACGCTTCTTCATACTCATGGCTCCAGCTGAGACATGTGCAGTGCGGAAGGCCTGCTGAAACTGAACCCAAGTAACATTGGCCACGGGGAAAGTGGCAGTGTAGTTCTCCCACCATGAGGCTGTGGGACCATCCAGTTGATGTGCGGCAAAGCGCACCTTCTCAGCATCTGTGCAACCTATGGTGGACAGCTCCCTTCCAATCTTGCGGAGCCAGTCATTAGCAACAATCGGCTCGGTGCTGCTAGAGAACACCAGTGGATTCAACCTAAGGAAACGGGCTAAGTTGTCAACTGGGGTAGTGGCGGTGGGTTGTTGTTGTTGTTGTTGTTGCCTTGGTTCTGGACAAGCAACTGCATTCAACTGATGGATCAACTGAGTGAGCTCCGGCCGGAACACGAATCCGGGGTCACGTCTCAGAGGCATCTGATAGGTTTAGAGGCGTGAGGACATAATAGAATAGGGTCTAAAGAGATATTTCATTACCCATATGCACATGAGACAAACATATTCAATTCACACCACTCAATTCAAACAAGATTCATAGAATCGATCTAAGCTAATGTTACAAAAATTCGCAACGATCTCTAACTACATGGAAGAATACTAATAGTAATATGGTGGTCAACTAGAAATTTTGATTGGTGGAAGACTCCATAATATCCGCTCTAGCTTCATCTTCAAAGTCATCACTGCCTTCATCATCGCTGTCGGGGTCTGTGTCTGTGTCATCTAGTATGATGTAGTCTTCAGAACGAATGTCCACTTCAGGCTCGGGCTTCACCACGGGTATTCCTAGCTTCCTCTTCAGGTCTTCATTCTGCTCCAGTAGTACAACATTTTCTTCTTCATATCCATCACGTGTAGCCTTGAGTTCCTCTTCTAGTTCCATATTTTGGGTCATCACCTTCTTCATATCTATCATGTTAGTGCACATCTGGTTCACATAACGACGAAAGTGCTAGTTCAACTACTGTATGTAGGCTGCAATAGATCTATCCTTACTTGTGCGAATCATCTCCCATTGCTCATCTCGGTGTCCACATAACTAGTAGGTGATACGTATCCAACGTATCTATAATTTTTATTGTTCCATGCTATATTATATCCTGTTTTGGACATTATTGGGCTTTATTATACACTTTTATATTATTTTTGGGACTAACCTATTAATCGGAGGCCCAGCCCAGAATTGTTGTTTTTTGCCTATTTTAGGGATTCGCAGCAAAAGAATATCAAACGGAGTCCAAACGGAATGAAACCTTCGGGAACATGATTTTTGGAACGAACATGACCCAGAGGACTTGGACCCTATGTCAAGAAATCAACCAGGAAGGCACGAGGTAGGGGGGCGCGCCTACCCCCCAGACGCTCCCTCCACCCTCGTGGGGCCCACGTTGCTCCACCGATGTACTCCTTCCTCCTATATATACCTATGTACCCCCAAACTACCAGATACGGAGCCAAAACCCTAATTCCACCGCCATAACTTTCTGTATCCACGAGATCCCATCTTGGGGCCTTTTCCAGAGCTCCGCCAGAGGGGGTATCGATCATGGAGGGCTTCTACATCAACACCATAGCCTCTCTGATGAAGTGCCAGTAGTTTACTTCAGACCTTTGGGTCCATAGTTATTAGCTATATGGATTCTTCTCTCTTTGTGGATCTCAATACAAAGTTCTCCCCCTCTCTTGTGGAGATCTATTCGATGTAATCATCTTTTGCGGTGTGTTTGTTGAGACCAATGAATTGTGGGTTTATGATCAAGTTTATCTATGAACATTATTTGAATCTTCTCTGAATTCTTTTATGTATGATTGGTTATCTTTGGAAGTCTCTTCAAATTATCAGTTTAGTTTATCCTACTAGATTGATCTTTCTTACAATGGGAGAAGTGCTTAGCTTTGGGTTCAATATTGCGGTGTCCTTCCCCAGTGACAGTAGGGGCAGCAAGGCACGTATTGTATTGTTGCCATCGAGGATAACAAGATGGGGTTTATATCATATTGCATGAGTTTATCCCTCTACATCATGTCATCTTGCTTAAAGTGTTACTCTCTTCTCTTGAACTTAATACTCTAGATGCATGCTGGATAGCGGTCGATGTGTGGAGTAATAGTAGTAGATGCAGGCAGGAGTCGGTCTACTTGTCTTGGACGTGATGCCTACATACATGATCATACCTAGATATTCTCATAACTATGCTCAATTATGTCAATTGCTCAAGAGTAATTTGTTCACCCACCGTAATACTTATGCTCTCGAGAGAAGCCACTAGTGAAACCTATGGCCTCCGGGTCTATTTTCCATCATATTAAATCTTCCAATACTTAGTTATCTCCTTTGCCATTTATTTTACTTGAATCTTTATTTCTCTTTATCATAAAAATACCAAAAATATTATCTTATCATATCTATCAGATCTCACTCGTAGGTGACCGTGAAGGGATTGACAACCCCTTTATCGCGTTGGTTGCGATGAGTTTATTTGTTTGTGTAGGTGCGAGGGACTCATGTGTGGCCTCCTACTGGATTGATACCTTGATTCTCAAAAACTGAGGGAAATACTTACGCTGCTCTGCTGCATCACCCTTTCCTCTTCAAGGGAAAACCAACGCAGTGCTCAAGAGGTAGCAGTAGGTGGTGTCTTTAAGATCCTTATTGTACACCTCGCCTATGCGTCCAACGGTGATGTGGGCGGCCATGCTCTTCCCTAAACTCTAGGTTGGTGCATCAAAGGAAACCTCGATGGGCTTAGTAATTGGTGCAGAAGTCCTTCCTGCAACACGAAATTGAATCGTCCAGCGCCCCTCTTCTGGTAAAGTGGTGGTGAAGGTTCCAGTGAAACTTGGTATGCCGATGTTCAGGTACCTAGTGACTTCCTTCAAGTGTCGTCCGAAAGGAGTGTCATCATCCGGTTGAGTGAACTTGTTCCTTGGGTCTGAAATCTATAGTGTAGAAATAGAGAAGAGTTAGAAATGAGTAGAGAAGAGTATCCCTTGGATTTTCCTAGTGGTCGCATCCGACAGTCAGCGTGTGCTCTGATACCATCTTGTAGCGACCCGATCCCAATGGACCGAAGTCTCTGTGCTGAAGTGTCATCTCTGGATCGGTATTGCTGACACACACACAATACTTGAGGATTTATAACAGAGTTCAATCACACACTTATTACATCGAGTGTATCATAAAGAGTACTTATTACAATAATACGGCTGAAGGCCATCTAAATAACTACGGAAGCTCTGAAGATAAATGAGTCCATCCAACTCCACAGCAAAACTAAATGCATGACAACGACCTATCGCACCTTACTCTTCGTTCGAAAATTCTGCAACATGATACATTGCAGCGGTGTAGGTCAGCACATGAAATATGCTGGCAAGATCACACTATAGAGCAATGATGAACAAAAAAATCTATCACTTTATGCATATTCGGTTGGTGGAGGCTCTAAGTTTAACATTTGCACAAAGCTATTTTTTTCCTACAACAAAGGAATATATTTTATTTTACTACTAATTTTATGCCATTATTGAGAAGGTTCCGCCAACTCAATCCCAAAATAATATTAATAAACCAACAAATTCATTAAGTAAATTGATGAGATCAATTAATAATTCAAATACCAGATACTCAAGATGTCCATAATCGGGGACACGGCTAACCATGATTAGTTTATACACTCTTCAGAGGTTTGTGCACTTTTCCCCACAAGACTCGGCCACATCCATGAATGGAAGATCTGGACATAGTCTTTCTGAAGCATTAACTCTTTACTCTGGGTAGACAGTACCACCTACTTTCCCCTAGATCTACTAGCCTACCACTGAAAGAGGTCACACAACTTACTCAACTATGCTAGAGCCCATAATGGCTTGTGGCTGCACATGGAAGTTTCTAGCATGAATAATATTATGATCCCTTTGAGCCTGGGTGGCATTCCGTAGGATGATCACACGGGTACTCCGGGATATCCTAGGAGAACACTGGATTATCCAGGTGCCCGCAACCAATCAACCCAGATGTGTATTAAAGTAGCTACCTTAAGTTTCCCTTAGTTATTACGCTCACAACTTTCATGAATCACACATACCAATCCCCGTCTACGAGCGCGTCTAAGCAATAAGAGCATAACATATATTCCCGGGGTGATAAAAGGTATTAGGTTCCTACCTCATCAACTACTTAATAACAACCACATGCTCCAATCCTACTCATGCAATGTTTGAGGGTTAAAACTAATGCGTAAAAACTGGGTAACAAAGGGATATGATCAAGGTGTAACTTGCCTTGCTGACAATCGGAAAACCATAGAGATTCGTAGTAGCAAGCTTCGCACTCCGGAAAATGTTTCGTAGACAAACAGTAGCATACATAAGAACTCAATAATAAGATTCAAAAGATAACCAAAGAAAAATATATAAACAGAAAGTTCAAGTGAAGAACTTCGTTTGCAAAAAGAATCAATCAAATCAAAGATATGAAACTCAAGTTACGCTCAAAAGAAGTTCAAATTCAAATATGTTTGAAACCAAATTTTAAACTTTTCAAAAACATGTTTAAGTTGATTATCTGATCAGAGGAAATCATAATGACGAATTTGACGTTGGTTTCGTCGGATTTGGATAAACGAGCAAAAAGTTGTGATCGTTTAAAGATCAGGGACTAATCCGCGAAGAAAAAATAATTATGGATAGGTCCCTGGCCGAAAATAAACAGAAAAAGAAAAATCTAACGAACGAACGTTCGCTACAGAGACCTAATGAACGAAAACTGTTTGCTACTGAAGAAAAATGGATGAACATCATTCAGGTCGGGCAGCACTATCTTCGGCTGTGACGCTGCTGGGCCGGATGGGATTCGGCCCAGTCGGTCCGAAGTTTTTCTTTTACAAAAAATAGTGCTGCGAAGAAAAATCGAATAAATTTTTTTTCTAAAATTCCATAAACAATTTTCATCATCCCCTCCTAATATTTGGGACAATGCGGACATTTTTTGGACTAAATGCAATTTTTAAAAATGCACCTTTTTCCCTCATTTAACAAAATGCAACAGAATAAAATTACAAATAAAATGTAGTTTTATTCAAAATTAAATTTCCAATATTTCCAAGCTATTTTGAAGAACTCATATTATCTTCTCTCATTATTTTATTTATTTTGAAATAATTGAAAAAATAATTTTGAATAAAATCACTATGATCCAATTTGCCAATTTTGAAAAGAATTCAAAAATGGATTTTCGTGAAAACCTCCAACTCTCTCAATTGGTCCTTGAGTTGCTTAAGGTTTCTAGAATCAAACCTCCTTCTCCTCACATCGAGACCTCTTCGATCTTCAAACACTTCATCCACACAAAACTCAACAGAAAGCTCGATAAGATCCGTTAGCATAATAAATCAAATCACTACTCTAAGTAGTGTTGCAAACCAATTCATATTTTCTTTTTGCATTGTAGCTACTGTAATATAACTTTTCCATGGCTTAATCCACTGATAGAAATCGATAGTTTCATCAAAACAAGCAAACTATGCATCAAAAACAGAATCTGTCTTAAACAGGATAGTCTGTAGTAATATGAACATTCACCATACTTCTGGTACTCCACAAATTCTAAAAAAATTAGGAAACATAAACAATTTGTACAGAAAGACAGTGCAAAAATTTTCAGAACAGTTTGACGATCCAGTAAAAAATTTAAAATCGTGCACTACAGCCAAAGTTTCTGTCTTGCACCGCACAAACCAGCAAGCAATGTAAATATCCTAAAGGAAAACCTTGGCACATTATTCTTGTTTTTAAACTTTATAAAAGCACACAACAGAAATAAATGACTCTCTAAAACTTCTGTGTTGTCTCCCTAGCAGCGCTTTCTTTAAAGCCATTAAGCTAGGCATATAACGCTCAAGTAATAGATCCACCCGGATCCCAAGGTATATCAAAGCAAATTTTAATTAACAATGATTTGTGATTTAGTAGTGAGAACAAAGTAACATATATCATGAAACAACAAAGTCTAACTCTCTTCCTATGCACTGGCATGTCATAAAATAATAATTCATGCACACATAGTAAAGGCCAATGCATAGTATAAACAATTTCTTGCAATTTTATCTTATTGGAAACATGGAGAGGCGGAGATGTAGTTCCTCTCTCATAATAATTGCAAGTAGGAGCAGCAAGCACATGCATATTATATCTATCAAAATCATCATGTGTAGTGGTGAAACGCAACCCATCAATATAATCCTTAATAAGGGCAAACTTCTCCGATATAGTGTAAACGCAACCCATCAATTCAAAAAGATAATAGGACTATCATGCGTGGGTGCAATAGCAACAATTTTATGTTTAACATAAGGAACTATAGCAAGTTCATCTCCATAAGCATAATTCATATTGGCATCTTGGCCACAAGCAAAGCAAGCATCATCAAAAAGGGTTATTTCATATGAATCAATGGGATCATAACAATCATCATAGCATTCATCCTTCGGTAAGCATGAAGGGAAATTAAACAATGTATGAGTTGAAGAGTTACTCTCATTAGAAGGTGGGCACGGGTAGCTAATCCGCTCTTCCTCCTTTTGTTCTTCGCTCTCTTCATCATCTTTTTTCATCCAATGAGCCCACAGTTTCATCAATTATTTCTTCCATAGACTCCTGCAAAATATTAGTCTCTTCTTGGATAGCGGAGGAGTCCGAAATATATGGTTTAACATAGGCATTAGAAGCATAATTATCATAACAATATTTAAGTGTGGCAAATTTTTCAGATTTGTAAAGAGTAGCATCATACTTTCCAATCAAAGAAGCAGTTTCATAAGCACCCTTAAAAGCAACAAATTCTTCAATATGTTGAACATCATAGTAATTATAAACACCATTAGCATACGAAGATACGATTCCATTAACACTAAACTCACATTGGTAGGGAAAGTGTTTCTTAGGGTCTTCAGAACAACAAGTAAAACCATATATTTCACATAAATTCCAAGCATAGCATTGCAAACGATGAATTTGATCCACCAAAAGTTTCCCTTTTTGAGATAAGCGGTGTCGCACACAACAAGCATGGTCATCTAAAGATTTGCCCTCAACTAATCTAGTTGGGGTTTCAGCACGAGCACATAGGGATCGAAGATGATCCAAGTAAAAAGCTTCAGGAGTGTGATAGATTTTGAGTGGTTCTTCAACCATTGTTGTAGTAGGTACAACTATTTTTTTGGTATTTTGCATTTCCTAACCATAACTAAATATAGAAAACAAGAGCACAAAATAAAAACTACTTACTGATAAAGCAAACAAGCACACACGAGAATATTCACCCCACGCTATAACTCCTTGGCAACGGCGCCATAAAAAGGTCTTGATAACCCACAAGTATATGGGATCAATTGTAGCCTCTTTCGATAAGTAGGAGTGTCGAACCCAACGAGGAGCTAAAGGTAGAACAAATATTCCCTCAAGTTCTATCGACCACCGATATAACTCTACGCACGCTTAACGTTTGCTTTACCTAGAACAAGTGTGAAACTATAAGTACTTTGTAGGTGTAACGTGATAGGTTTGCAAGGATATAAAGAGCACGTAAATAAAAAATAGAGTCTGTGTTAGGTAAAGAAGCAATAAAGTTAGTATAGCGAGTGTGGAAAAGTGGTGGTAGGAGTTGCAAAATTGTCCCTAAGCAATTGACTACTATACTAGACCGATAGCAAGTTTTATGTGGGAGAGGCCACTGCTAGCATGCCATCCCTGACATGGAATTCTATGCACTTATGATTGGAACTATTATAAAGCATCCGCAACTACTAATGTTCATTAAGGTAAAACCCAACCATAGCATTAAGATATATTTGTCCCGCTTCAATCCCGTATGCATCAATTTCTATGCTAGGTTGAAGCTTCTGTCACTCTTGCCCTCAAATACATAGTCCTATCAACATACAATTAACCCTATGGTGTGATCCACGCGCGTGCTCATATGATGGGCACCAAAGGACAACAACATAACCACAAGCAAATTAGACCAATCATAGCAATTCACCAATTACCGATAGGACAACGAAAATCTACTCAGACATCATAGGATGGCAACTCATCATTGGATAATAATATGAAGTATAAAGCATCATGTTCAAGTAGAGGGTACAATGGGTTTTGGGAGAGTGGACCACTGTAGATAGGTGGGGGAAGGTGAGGAAGACGTTGGTGAAGATGACAGAGGTGTTGGTGTAGATTGCCGTCACACGATGATGGCCCCAACGGCGTTCCAGTGCCACCGGGAGGGAGGGAGAGAGGGGCCCCCTTCTTCTTCTTCTTCTTCTTCTTCTTCTTCTTTCTTGACCTTCTCCCTAGAAGGGAGAAGGGTTTCCCCTCTGGTCCATGGCCTACATGGCGGCGGAGGGGCGAGAGCCCCTCCGAGATTGGATCTGTCTCTCTGTCTCTCTCTATTTCTGCGTTCCAGATTCTAGCCTTTCACCATTGCTTATATTCTCGGAGATCCGTAACTCCGATTGGGATGAAATTTTAACACAATTTCTATCCGGATATTGGCTTTCTAGCGACGAAAGAAGGGCACCGAACCGCCTTACGGGGTGTCCACGAGGGCCAGGGCACGCCCCCTGCCTCGTGGCCCCCTCGGTCATCGTATCGCGTTGAATCTTCTTCCCAAAAATCACATATATTCCAAAAAAATCTGCGTCAGTTTTTATCCTGTTTGGACTCCGTTTGATATGGATTTTCTGCGAAACAAAAAACATGCAATAAAAAGGAACTGGCACTGGGCACTGGATCAATATGTTAGTCCCAAAAATAGTATAAAAAGTTTCCAAAAGTATATAAAAGTTGTAGAATATTGGCATGGAACAATCAAAAATTATAGATACGATGGAGACGTATCAGCATCCCCAAGCTTAATTCTTGCTCGTCCCCGAGTAGGTAAATGATAAAAAAAAGATAATTTTTGATGTGGAATGCTACCTAGCATATTCTTGATCATATAATCTAACCATGTCATGAATATTAAGACACGAGTGATTCAAAGAAATAGTCTATCATTTGACATTAAGACAATAAAATTTCAAGCATACTAATAAAGCAATCATGTCTTTTCAAAATAACATGGCCACATAAAGTTATGCCTAAAAAATCATATGGTCTGGCTATGCTCCATCTTCACCACACAAAGCATTCAAATCATGCACAACCCCGATGACAAGCCAAGCAATTGTTTCATACTTTTGATGTTCTCAAACCTTTTCAACTTTCATGCAATACATGAGCGTGAGCCATGGATATAGCACTATAGGTGGAATAAAATATGATGGTGGAGGTTGTGTGGAGAAGACAAAAGGGAGAAAGTCTCACATCGACGCGGCTAATCAACGGGCTATGGACATGCCCATCAATTGATGTCAATGCAAGGAGTATGGATTGCCATTCAACGGATGCAGTAGAGCTTTAAAATGTATGAAAGCTCAACAAAAGAAACTAAGTGGGTGTGCATCCAACTTGCTTGCTCATGAAGACCTATGGCATTTGTGGAAGCCCATCGTTGGGATATACAAGCCAAGTTCTATAATGAAAATTCCCACTAGTATATGAAAGTCACAACTCAAGATACTCTCTATATGAAGAACATGGTGCTCCTCTGAAGCACAAGTGTGGTAAAAGGATAGTAGCATTTCCCATTCTCTCTTTTTCTCTCATTTTTTGTTTTTTTGTTCTTTGTTTTGATGGGCTTCTTTGGCCTCTTTTTTTATTTGGGCTTCTTTGGCCTCTTTTATTTTTTTAAAGTCCGGAGTCTTATCCCGACTTGTCGGGGAATCATAGTCTCCATCATCCTTTCCTCACTGGGCAATGCTCTAATAATGATGATCATCACACTTTTATTTACTTACAACTCAATATTACAACTCGATGTCTAGAACAAAGTATGACTCTATATGAATGCCTCCGGCGGTGTACCGGGATGTGCAATGATCTAGCGCAGCACAGATATCAAAAAACGGACAAGCCATGAAAATATCATGCTAGCTATCTTACAATCATGCAAAGCAATATGACAACGAATGCTCAAGCAATGTATATGATGATGATGGAAGTTGCATGGCAATATATCTCGGAATGGCTATGGAAATGGCATGATAGGTAGGTATGGTGGCTGTTTTGAGGAAGATATAAGGTGGCTTATGTGTGATAGAGCGTATCATATCACGGGGTTTGGATGCACCGGCGAAGTTTGCACCAACTCTTGAGGTGAGAAAGGGCAATGCACGGTATCGAAGAGGCTAGCAATGATGGAAGGGTGAGAGTGCGTATAATCCATGGACTCAACATTAGTCATAAAGAACTCACATACTTATTGCAAAAATCTATTAGTCATCAAATCAAACTACTATGCGCATGCTCCTAGGGGGATAGATTGGTAGGAAAAGACCATCGCTCGTCCCTGACCGACACTCATAAGGAAGACAATCAATAAATACCTCATGCGCCAACTTCGTTACATAACGGTTCACCATACGTGCATGCTACGGGAAGCACAAACTTCAACACAAGTATTTCTATAATCCACAACTACCCACTAGCATGACTATAATATCACCATCTTTATTTCACAAAACTATTGCAAGGAATCAAACATATCATATTCAGTGATCTACAAGTTTTATGTAGGATTTTATGACTAACCATGTGAATGACCACTTCCTGCCATCTCTCTAAATAGATATAAGTGAAGCAAGAGATTTTAATTCTTTCTACAAAAGATATGGCCACACTCTAACAAATATAAGTGAATCAAAAGAGCATTCTACAAATGGCAGTTTTCTATGTGTAGGGAAACCGGCAATCCAAACTTCAAATGATATAAGCGAAGCACATGAAGCATTCTATAAAGCCATACTCAAAAGATATAAGTGAAGTGCAAAGAGCATTCTATAAATAAACCATGGACTATCTCATACCATCATGGTGCATCAAAGAAAAATGAAAACTAAATGCAAAAGACGCTCCAAGATTTGCACATATCGCATTAACGAAACGAATCCGAAAACATACCGATACTTGTTGAAGAAAGATGGGATCCCTTCCGGGGCATCCCCAAGCTTAGACGCTTGACTCTACTTGAATATTTACTTGGGGTTCCTTGGGCATCCCCAAAGTTTGAGCTCTTGCCTCTCCTCCTTCTCCTCACATCGAGACCTCCTCGATCTTCGAACACTTCATCCACACAAAACTCAACAGAAAGCTCGGTAAGATCCGTTAGTATAGTAAAGCAAATCACTACTCTAAGTACTGTTACAAACCAATTCATATTTTGTTTTTGAATTGTAGCTACTGTAATATAAATTTTCCATGGCTTAATCCACTGATATAAATCGATAGTTTCATCAAAACAAGCAAACTATGCATCAAAAACAGAATCTGTCTTAAACAGGACAGTCTGTAGTAATATGACCATTCACCATAGTTCCGGTACTCCAAAAATTCTGAAAAATTAGGAAAAATAAACAATTTGTATATAAATACAGTGCAAAAAGTTTCTGAACCGTTTGACGATCCGGTAAAAAATGTAAAATCGCGCACTACAGCCAAAGTTTCTGTCTTGCACCGCACAAACCAGCAAGCAATGTAAACATCCTAAAGGCAAATCTTGGCACATTGTTCTTGTTTTTGAACTTTATAAAATCACATAACAGAAATAAACAACTCTCCCAAACTTTCGGGTTGTCTCCCTGGCAATGCTTTCTTTAAAGCCATTAAGCTAGGCATATAATGCTCAAGTAATGGATCCACCCGGGTCCCAAGGTATATCAAAGCCAATTTTAATTAACAATGATTTGTGATTTAGTAGTGATCACAAAGTAACATATATCATGCAATTACGAAGTCTAACACTCTTCCTATGCATCGGCATGTCATAAAATAATAATTCACGCACACATAGTAAAGGCCAATGCATAGTATAAACAGTTTCTTGCAATTTTATCTTATTGGAAACATGGAGAGGCGGAGATGTAGTTCCTCTCTGATAATAATTGCAAGTAGGAGCAGCAAGCACATGCATATTATATCTATCAAAATGATCATGTGTAGTGGTGAAACGCAACCCATCAAAATAATCCTTAATAAGGGCAAACTTCTCCCATATAGTGTAGTCGGGAGAATTCAAAAAGATAATAGGACTATCATGCGTGGGTGCAATAGCAACAATTTCATGTTTAACATAAGGAACTATAGCAAGTTCATCTCCGTAAGCATAATTCATATTGGCATCTTGGCCACAAGCATAGCAAGCATCATCAAAAAGGGATATTTCAGAAGAATCAATGGGATCATAACAATCATCATAGCATTCATCCTTCGGTAAGCACGAAGGGAAATTAAACAATGTATGAGTTGAAGAGTTACTCTCATTAGAAGGTGGGCATGGGTAGCTAATCCGCTCTTCCTCCTTTTGTTCTTCGCTCTCCTCATCATATTTTTCATCCAATGAGCCCATAGATTCATCAATTCCTTCTTCCATAGACCCCTGCAAAATATTAGTCTCTTCTTGGATAGCGGAGGAGTCCTCAATATATGGTTTAACATAGTCATTAGAAGCATAATTATCATAACAATATTTAAGTATTGCCAGGCATTCTTTTCGTCTGGATGAGGAGAATGTTGGTTTGGCACTGGAATCTGCTCTTGGAGGATATTGTTCTCCGCTCAAGGTATCTTTCCTTAGCAATGGTGTTTTCTCTTTCAATGTGTCATGCAAAGAGGTGGGCTTTTTTATTCTGCATCAACGAAGCTTTGTTTGCCCTCAATTCAAATGCTATTTTCACCTTTGGGCCATGGGGGTCCGCATTGGGAGAAAGAGTTTAGATCTTGGCAGTTTGAGTGCCAGCAGGAATGGATCCTAGTGAGCCCCTCCAAACGTAGGGCTGCCATGGGTATGGAGGCTATGCATCATCGTCCTAGTAAATCTTCCCTCCGTTCTGGCCACCCATCCAGTCCCAAGAAGAGGTTGAGTTTTGCGATGTTCATTAATTATCCAGCCCGAAAAGGTTATAGTTATAATCCTACACGCATCGATGTCCAGACGATCTGTGAAGATGGTTATGTTGTTGGATCACATGAGGCTGGTTCGCTTAGCCCTCCACTGTCAACCTCCGCCTCGCCGGAAAGTTCATCGGCGACGGCGGCGAGCCCTTTGATTCAGTTTGGGTCGATCCCGTCATCTCTGGATAGGATCACTTCTGTTGGCGGCAACTCCGGATCCTCAGGAACCTTCAAATTTGTTGGACCGGATTTTGGGGAATCGTCTCCCTCGGCCCAAGCTAGCCCGATAACACCGCCTCGGCAAATGGGCTCCCTTTTAAGGCCCATTGTTCTTTCGGATGATGAGACTGACGCGTCCCCTCTGGATTTTTTTGAGTCGCCCTCTCCACAGAATATTACCAAAGGATTACAGAGTTTTGATGAGATGATTGAAGACATGGCTGCAAGCTACTGGGATTGTCAGAATTGTTTGGGCATGGGCCACAAATCAGAGACTTGCAAGAACAGGGTGAGGTGCAGGTTATGTTTTCGTTCTGGTCACGTTAAAAAGAATTGCTCCAGTCAGCCGCCTGACACATCCATCTGGGTCCCCAAAATCCCATCGAGCGGCTTTGGAGCTCGCGCCAACAGGGAGGACTCACTTGCCTCTTCGGTTTCCAATACAACTGCAACACCGCAGCCAAAACCCCAATCGTCTCCCTGTCCCTCACCGCAACCCAGCTCCCCTCCGCCCCAATCTGACGCTCCGTCGCCTGCATCTCCTCCCACCACCTCGCCGCTTCAGGATAAGCAACCAGCTTCCCCAATGGCGGTGTATGCCATTGACCCTCATCGTTTCCTCCCTGCGGGCTTTGATGTGGTGGATGGTGGGGAGGACAGGTTGCCACGCACCTACTACTCGCCTGCGGTCCCGCCACCACGGCGGCACGAGCAGTTCATGGTGGCGATCGTCGAGCCCCTCCCTCCGGCTCACTTGGTGGCAATCCGACGAGAGCAGGTTCTAAACTTTCTGACACAAAACATGCAAGTGCCTGTCCTATCTGCTCAGACTTGGTTCTAGGGGGTGGGTTTATTTGAGATGGAAGATCCTGTGGTGCGTGCCTCCTTCACGCAGCATCCACCTTTTCCACTGGGCCTAGATGCAGAAGGGAATGAGTTTTTCGTCAGATTTATTCCGCACAATCAGGGGGAAGGATTTCGAGCTATCCAGGGTCATAGGACTGGCTGGTTGATGTTCATTGGAGTGCCATTGGATTATAGGAATACCACTAACCTAGCGGAGATTGTTGGCACGTTTGGACAATTTCATTACTGGAACAACACTGATCGTCGCAAGGTCCGGTCTGTGGTCAGATGCTCTTTCCCTGACAATGCCCTCATCCCACGCTCGGTCGTCTTCAGAGACTTTGCAACTTGGGGAGGGGCTGTAGTTTCTTGGACTGCTGGCTGTTATATTTTAACTGGGGAGTTTGCAGAGGCAATTATACCTGCGGATGAGGACCCAATGCCGCTGGATGGAAATCCCCATCCCATGCCAGGGGTAAATCCACCGCAACCTTTTTGGGCGATGCCACCTTACCCTGCTCTGGGCTGGAACGCAGTGCCCCACAATCATCCGCAACCTTTTGATGGAAATATCAATGGAGGACACGCAGAGCAGGCGGATGGCTGGGGTGCTTGGGAACAGCCTGAGGAGCCGCAGCAACATGCTCAGGTGAATGAGCAAGTCCAGGATCAGAACTCTATGGTCCTCCACCTATCTTTGGACTCTGATGATGATGCAGTGGATATGGAGGAAGTGCAGGAGCCCCACCCAGTTATGCCAATCGATCCAATTCATCTAGGAATTGTCAGAATTGTGTATGGCCCTGTCCTGCCACCCGAGATGATCTGGGCAAGATCGTTTTCGTCCCTTCTGCCGGATTTCCTCATCAAGAAGGTACCATCTGCTCTACCAGGATTTTTCTTGCCGCCGTCAGTTATTTCTCTGGGCCAGTTGCAGCCTGATCAAGAGAAGCAGATGTCCCTCCTCCTTCAAGGGCCGCCTATGCCAACAAGTAGATCTTCGGTCAGTATTCAGGAAATATCGAATGTTGATTCATCCTTGCTCACTCCAAGTCTACCTAACGCAGTTTCATCTCAAGACAGCAGGATTGCAGACTCTGATTTTCTGTTCTCAGCCACTAAACCACCTGCAGAATCTGTGCTTGGGAAGAGGCAACATGGGGGGAAGCGTGCTCGCTGTGTCGCGCCTATTGCTGCTACTCCAGATTTCTCCACGAGGAGAATGACTAGGAGCTGTGCTAAATCTTCAGGGCTCAAACCTATCTCTGCAATCTTGGTTAAACCATCACCCAAGAGGAGACCATGAGGGAAGAAGCTCAAGACATCTGAAGAGGAGCCCACGAAGCAGGCTCAGATGCCACCGGAAACCCCAATTCCGGTTATGCAGGCGGTTGGCCATGCTCTGGGCATCCCAGCTGTTGATCTAACAGAGGAGAAGCTTATGGCTCCCTCTAAGAAGTCTGATGAAGATGCAGTTTCCAATGATGAGTGATTATCAGTACTTCTCTATGATGTGGTGGTGGTCTATTGTGGGCCTATTTGACTTTGCATTTTGTGGCCCACGGTTATCTCTTTTCTGTTTTTTTATATCTAAGCACTGCCGGCGGTTTATGGGTTTATCATGTATGGATGTTTTGAACCTTGTGGTTTTTGGAGCTGCACTATTAAGCAGTGGGCTGGATTATCCCCACTATATAGTTTTTAATGGCTAGTACATCATATCGTAACTGGCGTGTTTTGTGCTGGAATGTCCATGGTCTCAATTCTGCGGACAGACAGAGAGATGTTCGATCGAAAATTGAAGAGAGTCAGTGCTCAATTGTGTGCCTTCGGGAAACCAAATGCGAGGAGTTTGATATTAGGACGATTAGAACCTTCTGCCCGTTGCGGTTTGATCTTTTTGCTTTTGCTCCCTCAGTTGGTGCATCTGGTGGTATTCTTGTCATTTGGAATTCTGGTGTCTTCACTGGCACACTCATTGAGATTCAGCGATTCGGTGTTGTGGTCTCTTTTACTTCGGTGCACAATGCTGAGACCTGGACCCTAGTGTCCGTTTATGGGCCTTGTGATGGGCCTCTTTGCGATGATTTTGCTCATTGGCTTTACCATCTGACTATCCCTCCTACTGAACACTGGCTTATCCTAGGGGATTTCAATTTTATAAGGTCCATGGATAATAGAAACCTGCCGGGGGGAAATGTTAATGACATCTTCCCTTTTAATGAGATCATTGGTCATTTGGGTCTCTTGGAGTTGCCCTTGAAAGGGAGAAGTTACACATGGTCAAATATGCAGGAAAACCCTCTTCTCGAGCAGCTTCATTGGTTCTTCACAACTTCAGCTTGGATTTCCATTTATCCAAATACTGTAGTACTTCCGTTAGCGAAAACTTCGTCTGACCATGTGCCATGTGTGGTTTCCATTGACACCACCATTCCAAAAGCCAGGGTTTTTCGTTTTGAGAATTACTGGGTTGACATGCCAGGTTTTATGGAGTGTGTTAAGAGGTCTTGGGAGGCGCCGGTTTTTTCTGATCTGTCTGCGGCTGCAATTACCTCAAAGTGTGGAGCAAAAGCATCTCCCACATTAAAAGGCTGACTTTGAATTGTGCCAAGGTCATCCTGCATTTTGATGGGCTTGAGGAATGGAGGCCACTCACAACTCCGGAGTTTAACTTCAGAAAGATAGTCAAGTTGCACCATGATAACTTGCTGCGTGTCCATTACATTTATTGGAAACAACGGTGTACAATCAGATATATCAAGGTGGGGGAGGAGAATTCAAAGTTCTTTCATGCAATGGCTTCAGAAAGATTGAGGAAAAATGCAATCACTAGTCTTAGGGTTGATGGGAATGATCCAGTCTCTGATCATACACAAATGGCTGGAATTTTGTGGTCCACCTTTAAGAATAGGATGGGTCATGCTCAGGGCATTAACATGGAATTTGATCTCCCACAGTTGATCCAACCAGTGGAAGGGCTTGAAGTACTCTCTGCTCCCTTCTCACAAGAGGAAATAAACAAGGTTTTAGCGGAGCTACCCGCTGACAGAGCACCTGGACCGGATGGCTTTAATGGCATGTTTATCAAAAAATGCTGGCCTATCATCGAACATGATTTTTTGCACCTCATACGGGCTTTTTTATGATGGACAGATATCTCTGGAGAACATCAATGGCTCTCTCATCACCCTCATTCCTAAGATGATTTCTCCTCAAGGGCCTCATGATTTCAGGCCCATTTCCCTTACAAACACCTGTCTGAAGTTCCTCACCAAACTGTTGGCAAACAGATTACAGAAAGTAATTTTGCAATGTATTCATAAGAACCAGTATTTTTGAAAAGTAGGTCCATTCAGGATTGCCTTGCATGGGCATTTGAGTATATACATCAATGCAAGCAGTCAAAGCGACCAATCATAATCCTGAAGTTGGACTTTGCCAAGGCTTTTGATACAGTGGAACATGAGATAATTTTACAAGTCCTTCATCATAAAGGTTTTGATAGCAAGTGGATTGCTTGGGTTAGAGAGATTTTGTCATCTGGGACATCTTCGGTATTACTTAATGGCATTCCAGGGAAGCAATTTAAATGTAAGTGTGGGGTCAGACAGGGTGATCCTTTGTCACCCCTCCTTTTTGTTATTGCTGCTGATCTGTTGCAGTCTGTGGTCAACCAAATGATGGCTCAAGGGTCTCTGACATTCCCAATCCCATCCCATGATCCTAACTACCCAATTATCCAGTATGCAGATGACACAATCATCATCTTGCCAGCTGTGGAGGAGCAACTGGTGGCTCTTTAGAATATGTTGGCTGTGTTCCAGCAGTCTACTGGTCTCAAGGTGAATTTTGCCAAGTCCTCTATGATACCTTTGAATATATCTAATGAGGAGGCTCTCAGGTTGGCTACTCTTCTAGGTTGTAAGTTAGGAGAACTCCCTTTCACTTATCTTGGTCTTCCCCTTGGTACCACCAGACCCAGAATTGTGGATCTCCTCCCCCTTGTGGATAATATTGAAAGAAGGCTATCTGCTAGTTCTGCCATGCTAAACCAGGGCTCTAGGTTGCAGCTGTTGACTTCAGTCTTAACTTCCATGCCAATCTATTTCCTCTGCACCTTGCATATACCTCTTGGCATCATTAAGCAGTTGGATAGGATCTTCCGGCAGTGTCTTTGGAGAGGGAATACAGATACACCTAAACAATCTCTGGCAGCTTGGGATCTGGTTTGCAGACCTAAAGATAAGGGTGGTCTAGGTATTCTCAATCTCAATATCCAGAATCAGGGACTGCTCATGAAACATCTGCATAAATTCTTCAATGAGCATGATGTTCCTTGGGTCTCTTTAATATGGGATTCCTATTATGACAACATTGTCCCTCAGGCAACTGTATTGACTGGCTCTTTCTGGTGGAGGGATGTCCTCAAGCTGAACGATGCTTACAGGGCCATTGCTTCTGTTCATATTAACATGGGGGACACTGCTTTGTTCTGGCATGTGACTGGTTCTTCCTTGCCCTTGGTAAGGAGGCTTCCTAGACTGTTCTCTTTCGTGATTGATGACAAGATCTCAGTCAGGGATGTGCTTCAGACCCAGGACCTTTTTTCCATGTTTTACCTACCCATCTCACAAGAAGCTGTGGCAGAGTTCACAATTCTAGAAGGTTGGCTGCTAAACTTGCAAAGAGATCCTCTACTTCCTGACCAGTGGGTGTGGCCTTCCAAATCTGGGTCCTTTTCGGCCAAAGGATTCTATACCATCATGCACTCCCATATGCCCACTATTATGCCCTGCAAATAGTTATGGAAGAGCAGATGCACCATGAAGATTAAAGTTTTTGGTTGGTTATTGTTCTTTGATAGACTTAACACCAAAGACATGCTGGTTCGAAGACACTGGAGGTCCCAAGCTGAGGATAATCTTTGTGTTATATGTAATGCTTATGTCCGCGAGGACAGATCTCGTTTGTTCTTCTAGTGCAATTTCAGCTCAAGAGTGTGGAACTACCTCCAGATTGACTGGTCCGAGGGGTCTAATATCCAGGAGTGTGTTTCCCATGTCAGATCGAGTTTTAGCCAAAAAAATTTCTTTGAGCTGATGCTCACTGCAGCATGGAATATTTGGATTCTCACGAATGGGAGGATCTTCAGGGGAGAGCAAGCTCGTTTTGCCACCTGGAGGTGCAATTTTGTACATTATATTCTTCTTTTGTCTCACAGACTTAACAGTAGTCTTAGAACTCAATTGTTAGCTTGGTTTAATGCCCTTTTATAAATTTAGGATAACTTCAGTTGTTCTTGGGTCTTCTAGCTCTAGGTAAGTTGTAGATAGGTCTCCTTTTGTTTTGGCACTTTCTCAGTGCTTTGTATTTTGCTGGACCTTTTCTTTTTCTAATAAAATGGGCTGTGGGGTTTTACCCCACAGTAAATATTCAAAAAAAAGTATTGTAAAGAGTAGCATCATACTTTCCAATCAAAGAAGTAATTTAATAAGCACCCTTAAAAGCAGCAAATTCTTCAATTTGTTGAACATCATAGTAATTATAAACACCCTTAGCATACGAAGATACGATTCCATTATCACTAAACTCACATTGGTAGGGAAGGTGTTTCTTAGGCTCTTCAGAACAACAAGTAAAATCATATATTTCACATAAATTCCTAGCATAGCATTGCAAATAACGAATTTGATCCAGTAAAAGTTTCCCTTTTTGAGATAAGCGGCGCCGCACATAACAAGCATGCTCATCTAAAGATTTGCCCTCAACTAAGCTAGTTGGGGTTTCAGCACGAGCACATAGCGATCGAAGATGATTCAAGTAAAAAGCTTCAGGAGTGTGATAGATTTTGAGTGGTTCTTCAACCATTGGTGTAGTAGGTACAACTATTTTTTTGGTACTTGCGTTTCCTACCCATAACTAAAGATAGAAAACAAGAGCACAAAATAAAAACTACTTAGTGATAAAGCAAACAAGCACACACGAGAATATTCACCCCATGCTACAACTCCCCGGCAACAGCGCCAGAAAAAGGTCTTGATAACCCACAAGTATATGGGATCAATTGTAGCCTCTTTCGATAAGTAAGAGTGTCGAACCCAATGAGGAGCTAAAGGTAGAACACATATTCCCTCAATTTCTATTGACCACCGATACAACTCTACGCACGCTTAACGTTCGCTTTACCTAGAACAAGTATGAAACTAGAAGTACTTTGTAGGTGTAACGGGATAGGTTTGCAATAATATAAAGAGCACGTAAATAAAAAATAGTGGCTATTTTAGGTAAAGAAGCAATAAAGTTAGTATAGTGAGTGTGGAAAAGTTGTGGTAGGAGTTGCGAAATTCTCCCTAAGCAATTGACTACTTTACTAGACCGATAGCAAGTTTTATGTGGGAGAAGCCACTGCTAGCATGTCATCCCTGACTTGGAATTCTATGCACTTATGATTGGAACTATTAGCAAGCATCCGCAACTACTAACGTTCATTAAGGTAAAACCCAACCATAGCATTAATATATATTGGTCCCCCTTCAATCCCGTATGCATCAATTTCTATGCTAGGTTGAAGCTTGTGTCACTCTTGCCCTCCAATACATAGTCCTATCAACATACAATTAACCCTATGGTGTGATCCATGCACACGCTCATATGATGGGCACCAAAGGATAGCAACATAACCACAAGCAAATTAGACCAATCATAGCAATTCACCAATTACCGATAGGACAACGAAAATCTACTCAGACATCATAGGATGGCAACTCATCATTGGATAATAATATGAAGTATAAAGCACCATGTTCAAGTAGAGGGTACAACGGGTTGCGAGAGAGTGGACCGCTGTAGATAGATGGGGGAAGGTGATGAAGACGTTGGTGAAGATGACGGAGGTGTTGGTGTAGATCGCCGTCACACGATGATGGCCCCGGCGGCGTTCCGGCGCCACCGGGAGAGAGGGGGAGAGGGGCCCCCTTATTCTTCTTCTTCCTTGAACTTCTCCCTAGATGGGAGAAGGGTTTCCCCTCTGGTCCATGTTTTCCATGGCGGCAGAGGGGCGAGAGCCCCTCCGAGATTGGATATGTCTCTCTGTCTCTCTCTGTTTCTGCGTTCCAGATTCTGGTCTTTCACCGTTTCTTATATTCCCGGAGATCCGTAACGCCGATTGGGCTGAAATTTTAACACGATTTCTATCCAGATATTGGCTTTCTTGTGGAGAAAGAAGTGCACCAACCGCCTTACGGAGTGGCCACGAGGGCTAGGGGCGCGCCCCCTGCCTCGTAGCCCCCTCGGGCATCGTCTCGCGTTGATTCTTCTTCCCAAAAATCGCATATATTCCAAAAAAATCTTCGTCAGTTTTTATCCTGTTTTGACTCCGTTTGATATGGATTTTCTGTGAAACAAAAAACATGAAACAAACATGAACTGGCACTGGGCACATGATCAATATGTTAGTCCCAAAAAAAGTATAAAATGTTGCCAAAAGTATATAAAAGTTGTAGAATATTGGCATGGAACAATAAAAAAATTTAGATACGACGGAGATGTATCATCCATGAGGCATGGTTCGCAAGCATCAAATGATCCATAATCAAGTGATTCCAAAAGTGCATCCGCATGGACTTTCTTAATGCGCTTTACACCAATATGACTTAAACGACAGTGCCACTAGTATGTTGCACTATCATTATCAACTTTGCATCTTTTGGCATCAATATTAGGAATGTGTGTATCACTACGATCGAGATTCAATTAACCATTCACCTTGGGTGTATGACCACAGAAGGTTTTATTCATGTAAACAAAATAACAATTATTCTTTGACTTAAATGAATAACCATATTGCAATAGACATGATCAAATCATATTATGCTTAGCGCAAACACCAAATAACATTTATTTTAGGTTCAACACAAATCCCGAAGGTAAAGGGAGTGTGTGATGGTGATCGTATCAACCTTGGAATCACTTCCAACACACATCATCACCTCGCCCTCAAATAGTCCTTATTCATTTTGTAACTCCTGTTTCGAGTTACTAATCATAGAAACAAAACCAGTATCAAATACCCAGGAGCTACTATGAACAGTAGTAAAGTACATATCAATAACATGTATATCATATATACTTTTGTTCACTTTGCCATCCTTCTTATCCACCAAGTTTTTGGGGCAGTTCCGCTTCCAGTGACCATTTCCTTTGTAGTAGAAGCACTCAGTTTTAGGCTTGGGTCTAGTTTTGGGCTTCTTCATGGGAGTGGCAACTTGCTTGCCATTATTCTTGAAGTTCCCTTTCCTTCCCTTGCCCTTTTACTTCAAACTAGTGGTCTTCTCAACCATCAACACTTGATTCTTTTATTGATTTCTACCTTCACTAATTTCAGCATCGCGAAGAGCTCGGGGAATCGTTTTCTTCATCGCTTGCATATTATAGTTCATCACAAAGTTCCAGTAACTTGGTGATAGTGACTAGAGAACTCTGTCAATCACTATCTTATCTGGAATATTAACTCCCACTTGATTCAACCGATTGTAGTACTCAGACATTCTCAGCACATGCTCACTGGTTAAGCTATTCTCCTCCATCTTGTAGGAAAACTACTTGTCAGAGGTCTCATACCTCTCGACTCAAGCATGATTCTGAAATACAAATTTCATCTCTTGGAACATCTTATATGCCCCGTGACATTCAAAACGTTTTTGAAGTCCCGTTTCTAAGTCGTAAGGCATGGTGCACTAAACTATCAAGCAGTCATCATACTGAGCTTGCCAAACGTTCATAACGTGTGCATCTGCTCCTGCAATAGGTCCGTCAGCTAGTGGTGCATCAAGGACATAATTCTTCTATGCAGAAATGAGGATAGTCCTCAGATCATGGAACCAATCCGCATCATTTCTACTATCATCTTTCAACATATATTTCTCTAGGAACATATCAAAAATAAACGGGGAGCTACATCGCAAGCTATTGATCTACAACATAGATATGCAAATACTACCAAGACTAAGTTCGTGATAAATTAAAGTTCAGTTAATCATATTACTAAAGAACTCCCACTTAGATAGACATCCCTCTAGTCATCTAAATGATCACGTGATCCATATCAACTAAACCATGTCTGATCATCCTGTGAGATGGAGTAGTTTTCAATGGTGAACATCTCTATGTTGATCATATCTACTATATGATTCACGTTCAACCTTTCGTTCTCAATATTCCGAGGCCATATCTACATATGCTAGGCTCGTCAAGTTTAACCCGAGTATTCTACGTGTGAAAAACTGGCTTGCACCCATTGTATGTGAACGTAGAGCTTATCGCACCCGATCATCACGTGGTGTCTTGTCACGACGAACTGTAGCAATGGTGCAAACTCAGGGAGAACACTTATACCTTGAAATTTTAGTGAGGGAACATCTTATAATGCTACCGCTGAACTAAGCAAAATAAGATGCATAAAAGGTAAACATCACATGCAATAAAAATATGTGACATGATATGGCCATCATCATCTTGTGCCTTTGATCTCCATCTCCAAGGTACCACCATGATCTCCATTGTTACCGGCATGACACCATGATCTCCATCATCTTGATCTCTATCAACATGTCGTCACATGGTCGTCTCGCCAACTATTGCTTTTGCAAATATTGCTATCGCATAGCGATAAAGTAAAGCAATTATATGGCACTTGCATCTTATGCAATAAAGAGACAACCATAAGGCTTCTGCCAGTTGCCGATAACTTCTACAAAACATGATCATCTCATAAAACAATTTATATCTCATCATGCCTTGACCATATCACATCACAACATGCCCCGCAAAAACAAGTTAGACGTCCTCTAATTTGTTGTTGCAAGTTTTACGTGGCTGCTACGGGCTTCTAGCAAGAATCGTTCTTACCTACACATCAAAACCACAACGATTTTTCGTCAAGTGTGCTGTTTTAACCTTCAACAAGGACCAGGCGTAGTCAAACTCGATTTAACTAAAGTTGGAGAAACAGAACGCCAGCCACCTGTGTGCAAAGCACGTCGATAGAACCAGTCTCATGAACGCGGTCATGTAATGTCGGCCCGGGCCGCTTCATCCAACAATACCACCGAATCAAAGTAAGACATTGCTGGTAAGCAATATGAATATTATCGCCCACAACTCTTTGTGTTCTACTCGTGCATGTAACATCTACGCATAGACGTGGATCTGATATCACTATTGGGGAACGTAGTATTTCAAAAAAATTACCTACGATCACGCAAGATCTATCTAGGAGATGCATAGCAACAAGCGGGGAGAGTGTGTCCACGTACCCTCGTAGACCGAAAGCCGAAGCGTTTAGTAATGCGGTTGATGTAGTCGAACGTCTTCGCGATCCAACCGATCCAAGCACCGAACGTACGGCACCTCTGTGTTCAACACACGTTCAGCTCGATGACGTCCCTTCAACTCTTGATCCAGTTGAGGCGGAGGGAGAGTTCTGTTAGCACGACAGCATGTTGACGGTGATGATGAAGTTATCGGCACAGGGCTTCGCCTAGGCGCTACAATGATATGACCGAGGTGTGTAACTGTGGAGGGGAGCACAACACACGGCTAAGAGAAGACTTGGTGTGTCTTTGGGGTGCCCCCCTCCCACGTATATAAAGGGGGGAGAGGTGGCCGGCCCAAGGGGTGGCGCGCCATGGGGGGAGTCCTACTTGGACTCCCGGTCCAAGTAATATTTGGCCCCCCTTTCCTATTCCCACTAGGAGGAGGGAAGGACTTGGAGGAGAGAAGGAAAGGAGGGTCGCCCCCCAAACCCTAGTCCAATTTGGTTTGGGCTTCGGGGGCGCGCGGGGAGGGGGGGAGCCACAAACTAGCCACCGCCTCCTCCCTCCACTAGGGCCCATGAAGGCCCATTAACTCCTGGGGGGTCCGGTAACCCCCAGTACTCCGGAAAATGCCCAAACCTTTCCGAAACCATCCCGGTGTCCAAACATTACCTTCCAATATATCAATCCTTATGTCTCGACCATTTCAAGACTCCTTGTCATGTCCGTGATCTCATCTGGGACTCTGAACAAACTTCGGTTCATCAAATCACATAACTCATAATACAAATTGTCATCGAACGTTAAGCGTGTGGACCCTACGGGTTCGAGAACTATGTAGACATGAGGGAGACACATCTCTGGTCAAAAACCAATAGCGGAACCTGGATGCTCATATTGGCTCCTACATATTCTATGAAGATCTTTATTGGTCAAACCGCATAACAACATACGTTGTTCCCTTTGTCATCGGTATGTTACTTGCCTGATATTCGATCGTCGGTATCATCATACCTAGTTCAATCTAATTACCGGCAAGTCTCTTTACTCATTCCTTAATGCAACATCCCGTAACTAACTCATTAGTCACATTTCTTGCAAGGCTCGTAGTGATGTGCATTATCGAGAGGGCCCAGAGATACCTCTCCGATACTCGAAGTGACAAATCCTAATCTCGATCTATGCCAACTCAACAAACACCATCAGAGACAACTGTAGAGGATCTTTATAATCACCCAGTTACGTTGTGACATTTGATCGCACACAAGGTGTTCCTCCGGTATTCGGGAGTTGCATAATCTCATAGTCAGAGGAACATGTATAAGTCATGAAGAAAGCAATAGTAGTAAAACCAAACGATCATTATGCTAAGCTAACGGATGGGTCTTGTCCACCACATCATTCTCTAATGATGTGACCCCGTTCATCAAATGACAACACATGTCTATGGTTAGGAAAGTTAACCATCTTTGATTAAAGAGCTAGTCTAGTAGAGGCATACTAGGGACACTTTGTTTGTCTATGTATCCACACATGTACTAAGTTTCCGGTTAATACAATTCTAGCATGAATAATAAACATTTATCAAGATATTAGGAAATATAAATAACAACTTTATTATTTCCTCTAGGGCATATTTCCTTCATCTTTCTCATCCAAGAAACAAAACTTGGTATATCTATCTACCGCCGAAGCAAAATATATTGTTGTCGGACCATATTTTGCTCAATTACCATGGATGAGCAAACACTTAAAGATTATGGGATACATGTGAAACATGTTCCTTTGCTTTGTGACAATGAGAGTGCTATCAAAATCGCACACAATCCCGTACAACACTCTCATACTAAGCATATTGATGTTCATCGTCATTTAATACGTGATCATGTTGGTAAAGGTGAGATTAACCTTAAGCATGTTTGCACCGACAAACAAGTAGTTGATATCTTCACTAAAGCTCTCAATGAGAAGATATTTTGTCACTTGAGGAATTAGTTGAACATTATTGATGCTTCCAATCTGAACTAGAAACTCACTTCGATGCATGCAAGGGCATGAGATCACACGACTTATCCTTTATATTTCTTTTATGATTACTCTTTCACATCTTGGATACATTGCTCCCGTGTATTGCATCTAAGACCATGTAGATACTTGGATAATACTTACTTCACAAGATTGCTCCTCAGTCTTATCATGAGCGATCATGCATGAACGAAGTATCTAGACCATGTTTGTTGTGTTCAAGGAATAAGACAACATCAAATCTATTCTTTGACAATATATGTGATATCTATTCATTCTTGTCAAATTGGAGATACATGGTGTTCCTTGTGTGACTTACCGATGCAGGAAGATGGACTTCAAGAGAAAACAGATAGCTCCCATCCCAAACACTTGAGCATCCATAACAAGTTCAACTACATGATGAAGTCAACAACAAAACCCAATGTAAGTCATCACATCTTAGAGACGCTTTACTCCAAGTCATGAGCTAAAGCAACTCTAAATGTTGTTAATGCATTGAAATGCTTAAAAGAAAAATGGTAACCCCATTTTGAGCTTAACAATGAGTATGACCTATGATCAAGTGTTCTCACTTTACTCCTAAGTCAATATACTCTAACATAGGTGACCTAGTCGCTGACCCCTTCCTAGAGGAAGTTCTTTAGTGTTTCTTCTTTTGCTATGTTTCTCTTGTGTTCTAGTTGTATTTCTTCGTTAAAAAAAACTTCATCTAGTTGTTCTGTTCTTGTGTAACATCCCAAAATTCTAAATCTTAGAATGTTATACTAATTAAGTAAAAATGATTGCTTGTGTGATTTTTTTTGAAATTGAGTGCAAATTTGAAACTTTTTTAAAGTTAAATGGGAGGGAATAAAAGGACTTTCCCAATTTTTCATTCTTGCATTTTGTACCTTGCTTCCATGAATCCAAATTCATTTCAACACAAAACCCTAGAGTGAAGATGATATGTCCATTTTGCATCATGCTTTTATATCGATATTTATTGCAGTATGGGTTGCTATTACACATTATGTCACAATACTTATGCATATTCTCTCCTATTTTACAAGGTTTACATGAACAGGGGGAATGCCAGCAGCTGGAATTCTGGGCTAGGAAAGGAGAAAATATTAGAGACCTATTATGCACATCTCCAAAAGTCCTGAAACTCCACGGGAATTATGTTCAGAATATATAAAAAATATTGGGTGAAAGAAGTACCAGAGGGGGGCCACCTACCGTTCACGAGGGTGGGGGCGCGCCCTACCCCCCTATGCGCGCCCCTGCCTCGTGGGCCCCCTGGTGGCCCTCTGATGCCCATATTTAGCTATATGGAGTCTTTCATCGAGGAAAAAATCATAAGGTAGCTCACGGGACGAAACTCCGCCGCCACGAGGCGGAACCTTGGCGGAACCAATCTAGGGCTCCGGCGGAGCTGTTCTACCGGGGAAACTTCCCTCCGGGAGGGGAAATCATCGCCATCGTCATCACCATTGATCCTCTCATCGGGAGGGCATCAATCTCCATCAACATCTTCACCAACACCATCTCATCTCAAACCCTAGTTCATCTCTTGTATCCAATCTTTGTCCCAAAGCCTCAGATTGGTACATGTGGGTTGCTAGTAGTGTTGATCACTCTTTGTAGTTGATGCTAGTTGGTTTATTCAGTGGAAGATCATATGTTCAGATCCTTTATGCATATTAATAGCCCTCTGATTATGAACATGAATATGATTTGTGAGTAGTTACGTTTGTTCCTGAGGACATGGGAGAAGTCTTGCTATAAGTAGTCATGTGAATTTGGTACACGTTCGTTATTTTGATGAGATGTATGTTGTCTTTCCTCTAGTGGTGTCATGTGAACGTCGACTACATGACACTTCACCATTGTTTGGTCCAAGAGGAGGGCATTGGGAAGTAATAAGTAGATGATGGGTTGCTAGAGTGACAGAATCTTAAACCCTAGTTTATGCGTTGCTTCGTAAGGGGCTGATTTGGATCCATCTGTTTCATGCTATGGTTAGGTTTTCCTTAATACTTCTGTTGTAGTTGCGGATGCTTGCAATAGGGGTTAGTCATAAGTGGGATGCTTGTCCAAGGAAGGACAGTACCCAGGCACCGGTCCACCCACATATCAAATTATCAAAGTACGGAACGCGAATCATATGAGCGTGATGAAAACTAGCTTGACGATAATTCCCATGTGTCCTCGGGAGCGCTTTCCTTTATATAAGAGTTTGTCCAGGCTTGGCCTTTGCTACAAAAGGATTGGGCCATCTTGCTGCACCTTATTTACTTTTATTACTTGTTACTCGTTAGAAATTACCTTATCACAAAACTATTTGTTACCAATAATTTCAGGGCTTGCAGAGAATACCTTGCTGAAAACCGCTGATCATTTCCTTCTGCTCCTCATTGGGTTCGACACTCTTACTTATCGAAAAGGCTACGATAGATCCCCTACACTTGTGGGTCATCAAAAGACAATATGACTTCTTCCATTACAACTCGTTTGGCACCCATGCTTTCATTTCATTTGGTGGAAATGAAATGAAAACACATTCCTGCAAAGATTCATTTGGTGGGATTTGGTTTGTACATTCAACACATTTACATTGTGCATTTTCAAAATGATCAAGATCAAAAGGATCTGAACAACATTAGTTTCACACATTCATATATTTCAAAGCATATTCATCTCAAATGCAGACAAGAATAGTGACAAGATCTCTGAAGGACCATTAAAGGCTAAAACTTGCGCTTGTCGAAAATCAAGATCTTCGAAGTTACAAAAGTTGTGTTAAGAAGGAACACAAAAGACTACATTTTGCCATCATAAATGAATCACGACCATAAAATTTTGCATCCAAGAGGTTTGAACTTGCATCCGGACCACTCTAGTTAGACTTGAAGAGCCTTGAACTTTCATCAGGATCACTCAAGTAACACTTGAAGAGACTTGAACATGTCTCTTTACTCGTTCCGTAATGCATCATCCCATAACTAACTCATTAGTCACATTGCTTTCAAGGCTCATAGTGATGTGCATTATCGAGAGGGCCCAAAGATACCTCTCCGATACTCGGAGTGACAAATCCTAATCTCGATCTATGCCAACTCAACAAACACCATCGGAGACACCTGTAGAGCAACTTTATAATCACCCAGTTACGTTGTGACGTTTTATAGCACACAAGGTGTTCCTCCGGTATCCGGGAGTTGCGTAATCTCATAGTGAGAGGAACATGTATAAGTCATGAAGAAATCAATAGCAATAGAACCAAACGATCATTATGCTAAGCTAATGGATGGGTCTTGTCCATCACATCATTATCTAATGATGTTATCCCTTTCATCAAACGACAACACATGTCTATGGTTAGGAAACTTAACCATCTTTGATTAACGAGCTAGTCTAGTAGAGGCATACTAAGGACACTTTGTTTGTCTATGTATCCAAACATGTACTAAGTTTCCAGTTAATACAATTCTAGCATGAATAATAAAAATTTATCATGATATAAGGAAATATAAATAACAACTTTATTATTGCCTCTAGGGCATATTTCCTTCAGTCTCCCACTTGCACTAGAGTCAATAATCTAGTTCACATCATCATGTGATTTGACACAAATAGTACAAATCTTTATGTGATTATTTCACATCTCCATGTGACTATTACCCAAAGGGTTTACTAGAGTCAATAATCTAGTTCACATCGCTATGTGATTAACACCCAAAGAGTGATTATGTTTTGCTTTGTGAGAGAAGTTTAGTCAACGGCTCTGCCACATTCAGAGTTGTATTTATTTTGCAACTTTCTATGTCTACAATGTTCTGCATGGAGCTACTCCAGCTAATTGCTCCTAATTTCAATATGTATCTAGATTGAGACTCAGAGTCATCCGGATCAGTGTCAAAGCTTGCATCCATGTAACCCTATACGACAAACTCTTTGTCACCTCCATAATCGAGAAATATCTCCTTAGTCTTCTAAGGATAATTTTGACCACGTCAAGTGATCCACTCCTGGATCAATATCGTACCACCTTGCCAAACTCATGGCAAGGTATACAATAGGTTTGGTACACAACATAGCATACTTTATAGAACCTATGGCTGAGGCATAGGGAATGACTTTCATTCTCTTTCTATTTTCTGCCGCAGTTGTGTTTTGAGTCTTACTCAACTTTACACCTTGCAACACAGGCAAGAACTCCTTCTTTGACTGTTCCATTTTGAACTACTTCAAAAACTTATCAAGCATCTTGATCTATATCTATAGATCTTCATGCTCAATATGTAAGCAGCTTCACCGAGGTCTTTCTTTGAAAAACTCCTTTATGCTTTCCAGAAAATTTACATCATTTCTCATCAACAATATGTCATTCACATATACTTATCAGAAAGGCTGTAGTGATCCTATAGCGACCCGATCTCAGTGGACTGAAGTCTCTGTGCTTAAGTGTCATCCATGGATCGGTATTGCTGACATAGACACACAATACTTGAGGATTTATAACAGAGTTCAATCACACACTTATTACATCGAGTGTCTCATAAAGAGTACTTATTACAATAATATGGCTGAAGGCCATCTAAATTACAGCGGAAGCTTCAAAGATAAATGAGTCCATCCAACTCCACGACAAAACTGAGTGCATGACAACAACCTATCGCACCTTACTCTACGTCTGAAAATTCTGCAACATGATATGTTGCAGCTGTGTAGGTCAGCACATGGAATAGGCTAGAAAGATCACACTATAGAGCAATGATGAACAAAAAAATCTATCACTAAATGCATATTTGGCTGGTGGAGGCTCTAAGTTTAACATTTGCACAAAGCTAATTTTTCCTACAACAAAGGAATATATTTTATTTAACTACTAAGTTTATGCCATTATTGAGATGGTTCCCCCAACTCAATCCCAAAATAACATTAATAACCCAACAAATTCATTAAGTAAAGTGATGAGATCAATCAATAATTCAAATACTAGATACTCAAGATGTCCATAACCGGGGACACGGCTAACAATGACTAGTTTGTACACTCTGCAGAGGTTTGCGCACTTTTCCCCACAAGACTCGACCACATCCATGATCGGAAGATCGAGACATAGTCTTTCTGAAGCATTAACTCTTTACTCTGGGTAGACGGTACCACCTACTTTCCCCTACATCAGCTAGCCTACCACTGAAAGAGGTCACACAACTTACTCAACTATGCCAGAGCCCATAATGGCTTGTGGCTGCACACAGAAGTTTCTAGAATGAATAATATTATGATCCCTTTGAGCCTGGGTGGCATTCCATAGGATGATCACACGAGTACTCCGGGGTATCCCAGGACAACACTGGATTCTCCAGGTGCCCGCAACCAATCCACCTAGATGTGTATTAAAGTAGCCACCTTAAGTTTCCCTTAGTTATTACTCTCGCAACTTTCATGAATCACACATACCAATCCCCTTATATGAGCATGGCTAAGCAATAAGAGTATAACTTATATTCCGGGGGTGATAAAAGGTATTAGGTTCCTACCTCATCAACTACTTAACAACAACCACATGTTCCCAATCCTACTCATGGAATGTTTGAGGGTTGAAAGTAAAGAATAAAAACTGGGTAATAAAGGGATATGATCAAAGTGTAACTTGCCTTGCTGACGATTGGAAAACCCTAGAGATTCATAGTAGCAAGCTTCGCACTCCGAAAAATCTTTCATAGAAAAACAATAGCATACATAAGCACTCAAGCATAAGATGCAACAGAAAACCAAAGAAAAAAGATCTAAACAGAAAGTTCAAGTGAATAAGTTCGATTTGCAAAAAGATTCAATCAAATCGGAGATACGAAACTCAAGTTACGATCAAAAGAAGTTCAAATCCGAATCTAATTGAAACCAAATTTTAAAGTTTTCAAAAACATGTTTAAGTTGATTATCTGAACAGAGGAGATCATAACGAAGAATTTGGCATTGGTTTCATTGGATTTCGATAAACAAGGAAGAAATTGTGATCGTTTAAAGATTATTAGAGACGAAAATAATTACGGATAGGTCCCTGGCCGAAAATAAACAGAAAAAGAAAAATCTAACGAGCGAATGTTCGCTATAGAGACCTACTGAATGAAAACCCTTCGCTACCGAAGACTAACGGATGAACGTCCGCTAAATAAACTAAACTAAATAATAAACCGGCTTTTAGTAAGAAACCGAAAAAACCGGATCAGGGTCGGCGGTTTATACCGGTTCGGCCGGTTCGGGCGTGTAGCGACCCGACCTCAGATGGTCAAGTCTCTGTGCTTCAGTGTCATCCCTGGATTGGTAATGCTGACACACACAGTACTCGAGGGATTTATAACAGAGTGGCAATCACACACCTATTACATCGAATGTCTCAAGAGAGAACTTATTACAATAACATGGCTTAAGGCCATCTAATACGATAACAGCGGAAGGCTTGGAAGATAAAGTGAGTCCATCAACTCCAACGGTATAGCTGAGCTGCACGGCAACGACCTAACGAACCTTACTCTTCATCTGAAAAGTCTGCAACATCATACGTTGAAGCCCGAAAACGGGTCAGCACATGGAATATGCTGGCAATGTAACACAGTAGAGGAAGAACAGAATAATGCTATCACTACATGCAAATTTGGCTGGCGGAAAGCTCTATGGTTATAGTTTTTGCGAAAAGCCAATTTTTCCCTACAACAAAGGAATATATTTTAATTTTAACTATCATGGTAGTTGAAACATCATTGAGAAGGTTCCTCCAACTCAATCCCAATTAAAGTGATTAACATCCCAAGAATATTAATTAAGAATGGTGAGATACATGTGATAATCCAAATACTAGATACTCAAGAATTGTCCATAACCGGGACACGACTAACCATGATTAGATTATACACTCTGCAGAGGTTTGCGCACTTTCCTCACAAGACTCGATCGCCTCCGTTGGATTTCTCGTACTACACGGTGTTTGAGAAACGGATGACCAAGACATAGTCTTTCAGAAACATTAACTCTCTACTCCGGACAGACCATACCAAACCTACATCCCACTACCTACTGATCTGCCTCTTCAAGAGCTTCACGTAACTTACTCAACTATGTTATAGCCCATAATAGCTTGTGGCTGCACACGGAAGTTTCTAGCATGAATCACCTCAATTCCCTTTGAGCCTGGGTGGCGGTCCATAGGAAGATCACACGGGTACTCCGCGATTTCCAAAAAAATACAGGCAACACTGGGTTCCCCAGGTGCCTCAATCCACCCAAATGTTAAATTAAGTTGCCACCTTAAGTTGAACCCTTAATTAATAATCTCACAGCTGTCATGGATTTCACTCAAGCCCAAACTACGTCTACGAGCATAGCATAGCATAGTAATATAAGCAGCGTAGAAGTAACTCCCAGGTTTTGAATGTAATAGGGTATTAGGTTCTACCTCAACAACTACTTCCCAACCCACATGTTAATGACATCCTAATCATGCAATGTGTGAGGATTGGAACTAATGCATAAAAACTGGGTGATAAAAGGGATATGATCAAAGTGTTACTTGCCTTGCTGACGGTCTGCAAAACCTAGGGACTCGTAGTAGCACGCTTTGCACTCCGGGTGTTCTATCACAAACAAACAATAACATACATAAGCAACAAGAAAGAGATGCACAATCAAAACTCAAATAACAGAGATTGACCAGAAGGTTCAACTTAAGAACTCTGGTTCACAAAAAGAATCAAATCAAACGGAGCAACGAAACTCAAACGGCGAAAAAGAGAAGCCTCGTTTACTAGTCTAAACCTATGTCAAATTTTACAGTAGCAAAAACTTATTTGAGTTGGTTAAACGGAAAGAGGGTTTCGATACGAAGATCTAGGCGCTTGAATCGCCTGATTCTGACTAACGAGCGAAAAGATAAACAGAAACTAAGATCAGATCAGAAATCGCAATCGAGAAAAACTCGCGGAATAAATCCGATAAAAGAAATCTGACGGACAGCCTAACGAACGAGCGTTCATTAGCTGTAACTAACGGGAGAAATCCGTTCGTTAAAACGAACGTACGGACGAATGTCCGCTGACTAGAAGAACCGAGGAAAACCGGCGATCCAAAAAACCGAATCTAGGGTTTTCTAAAAAAACGAACGATTTTAGAAACAAAAATCGGCGGCGGATCCAGCGGCTACCTCCGGCGGGGCTCCGGCGAGGCGAGGGCGCGTGCGGCTCGCGGCAGCGGCAGCAGGCGGCGGTGGCGGCAGACGGCACGGGCGGCTGCCGGCGGTGCGGCGGCTGCGGGGCGGCTCCGGTGGTGGTGGGGGGGGGGGCTCGGTGGCGGGCTTTAAAGGGGGGGCGGCGGCTTGCTTGGGCGAGGGGGCGCCCGAGGAGGAGTCTGAGCCGGACTCTCCTCGGCGTCCGTGCTGGGCACGGCGGCGCGGGCGAGGCAGGCGGTGGCGCGACCAGGCCGGCCTGGCTCGGCTGGGCCTTAGGCCCAGTCGGGCGCGGGAACTTTAAAAAAATTTTGCCGAACGAAATAAAATCCTAGAAAAATAAATAAAAATCTAAAAATGCCAAAACAAATTTTCATCGTCTAAATAAAATATTTAGAACGGGATGAACACTTTCTTGGCCCTAAAATACAATTTTGAAAACGTGCAATTTTTCTAATGCAAATAAAATCTGAATAAAATCAAATAAATGATTTTAATATTTTTCCTCGAATATTTCAATTATTTTGGAGATGTCATATATCTCCTCTCATTTATTTTAATGTGAAATATTTTCCGGAGAGAAAAATAATTAAAATCAAAAATCCTCGTTTCAATATTTGATAAAAATCAAATATGAAAACAGGGAAATCCCCAACTCTCTCCGAGGGTCCTTGAGTTGCTTAGGACTTTTGAGGATCGCGAGACGAAAAGCAAATGAAATATGATATGCATGGATGACTATGTATAACATTCCAAATTGAAAATTTGGGATGTTACAAACCTACCCCCCTTAAGATGGATCTCGCCCTCGAGATTCGGGTTGGCTAGAAAATAGGTGTGGGTGGTCTTTACGAAGATCATCCTCTCGTTCCCAGGTGGCTTCATCCTCGGTGTGGTGGCTCCACTGAACCTTGCAAAACTTGATAACCTTACTGCGGGTGACTCTGCTGAGCTCCTGAGTTATACTTCCCTTGTCCATACTTTCTCTTGCGGCTCTCAATCTGCTGCAGCTTCCCTTCGATCATAAGAGCCTTATCTACCAACTCCTGGTAGTTGTTGAAGGTTGCTACCATCAACTGTATGCTCATCTCATCATTCAGCCCTTCCATAAACTTCTCCTGCTTTGCGGCATCTGTGGCCACATCATCAGGGGCATAGCGAGATAACTTGCTAAACTCATCCACATATTGTGCCACAGTACGGTTCCCTTGACGTAGGTTGCGAAACTCCCGCTTCTTCATACTCATAGCTCTAGTTGAGACATGGGCCGTGCGAAAAGCTTGCTAAAACTGGTCCCATGTGACCGTGGCTATGGGGAAAGTGGCTGTGTAATTCTCCCACCATGAGGCTACAGGTCCATCCAATTGATGAGCGGCAAAGTGCACCCTCTCAGCATCCGTGCAACCTGCGGTGGTCAACTCCCTTCCAATACGGCGTAGCCAATCATCTGCAACTATAGGCTTAGTGCTACTGGAAAACACCGGTGACTGTAAGCTTAGAAAACAGGCTAGGTTGTCCACTAGCGGCGGGTTGTTGTTGTTTGTTGTTATTGTTGTTGCCCTGGTTCTGAACTAGCAATTGCATCAAAGTATTCTGCTGCTGGATCAACTGGGTGAGCTCCGGTGGGAAAAACAAAACCGGGGTCACGTCTCGGAGGCATCTGATGGGTTTAGATGGAAGAGATCAGAATAGAAAAGGGGTCTAATGAGAAAACACTACCCATATGCACATGAGACAAACACAAACATTTCACTCAATCAATCAGCAAGAGCATACAAACGGTCTAGGACTATCGCAAAGTGCTCATCTAACACTAATTACATGGGGGAATGCTACTAATATTTGGTGGTCATCTAGAAATTTTGGTCGGTGGAAGACTCTATGATGTCTGCTCCAGCTTCGTCTTCAAAGTCATCATCACTAGGATCAGAATCGGTGTCGTCGATGATGATGTAATCCTCGGGGCATATCTCCTTGGGTTCTTCTTCTTCGTCTTCTTCCACTGGTGCTGGTCCTCCCATGAATACTCCGATCTTCTTGACTAAGTCGTCATTCTTCTCCAGTAGTGTCTTGATTTCCTCCTCATATCCATCGCGTGTAAACTTGAGTTCTTCCTCCAGTTTGATGATTCTAGTCTTCGCCTTCTTCAAGTCCATCATGTTCACGCACATCTGGTTCTCCTGACGTCGAATGTGCTGGTTTAACTCCTGGATGAAAGCGGCAATGGATCTATCCTTCTTGGTGCTGATTACTTCCCATTGCTCGTCTCGACGCCCACCTATTTGGTAGATAGTGTCCTTGAGTTCCCTGTTGTAGACTTCTCTAATCCGTCCTATGGTAATGTGGGCTGCCATGCTCTTGCCTAGACTCCAGGTGGGTGCTTCAAAAGAAAACTCTATGGGTTTAGAAGTTGGCGCGAACGTCCTTCCTGCAATTTGTACTTGAACCATCCAGTGCTCCTCTTCAGGTAAAGTGGTGTTGTACGTTCCGGTGAAGCTTGGTACTCCAATGTTCAAATACCTAGTGACTTCCTTCAAGTGGCGTCCAAAAGGCGTGTCTTCATCCAGTTGCACAAACTTGTTCTTCATCTCTGCCATCCTAGAGAGTAGAAAATGGAGAGAAGTCGGAAATGAGAAGAGAAGTGTGACCTAGGGTTTATCTTAGTGGTCGTGTCCTACACTCAGCGTGTGCTCTGATACCATCTTGTAGCGACCCGACCTCAGATGGTCAAGTCTCTGCGCTTCAGTGTCATCCCTGGATCAGTAATGCTGACACACACAGTACTCGAAGGATTTATAACAGAGTGGCAATCACACACCTATTACATCGAATGTCTCAAGAGAGAACTTATTACAATAACATGGCTTAAGGCCATCTAATACGATAACAGCGGAAGGCTTGGAAGATAAAGTGAGTCCATCAACTCCAACGGCATAGCTGAGCTGCACGGCAACGACCTAACAAACCTTACTCCTCGTCTTAAAAGTCTGCAACGTCATACGTTGCAGCCCGAAAACGGGTCAGCACATGGAATATGCTGGCAATGTAACATAGTAGAGCAAGAACAGAATAATGCTATCACTACATGCATATTTGGCTGGTGGAAAGCTCTATGGTTATAGTTTTTGCAAAAAGCCAATTTTTCCCTACAACAAAGGAATAGATTTTAATTTTAACTATCATGGCAGTTGAAACATCATTGAGAAGGTTCCTCCAACTCAATCCCAATTAAAGTGATTAACATCCCAATAGTATTAATTAAGAATGGTGAGATACATGTGATAATCCAAATACTAGATACTCAAGAATTGTCCATAACCGGGGACACGGCTAACCATGATTAGATTATACACTCTGCAGAGGTTTGCGCACTTTTCCCCACAAGACTCGATTGCCTCCGTTGGATTTCTCGCACTACACGGTGTTTGAGAAACGGATGACCAAGACACAGTCTTTCAGAAACATTAACTCTCTACTCCTGTAACGCCCTCGACGCGGCTATATCTCCCACGTGTCGAAGCACAACTTAGAGGCATAACCGCATTGAAAGCAATGTCGCAAGTGGGGTAATCTTCACACAACCCATGTAATACATAAGGGGAAGAGATACATAGTTGGCTTACAATCGCCACTTCACACAAATACATAAATAAAGCATTACATCAACCAGTTACAAACAAGGCCCGACTACGGAGCCAAAATAAAAGAAGACTACCCCAAATGCTACATAGATCCCCGATCGACCCCAACTGGGCTCCACTACTGATCGACTGGAACGAAACAACAAAAAGGACAAGATCTTCATCGAGCTCCTCCTGAGCTTGGTTGCGTCATCTGCACGGACTCATCGGCACCTGCAAGCTGGTTTTGGAAGTATCTATGAGTCACGAGGGCTCAACAATCTCACACCCTCGCGATCAAGACTATTTAAGCTTATAGGTAAGGTAATGGTATGAGGTGGAGCTGCAGCAAGCGACTAGCATATATGGTGGATAACATACGCAAATGAGAGCGAGAAGAGAAGGCAAAGCACGGTCGGTAAAAGTATGATCAAGAAGTGATCCTAGAACAACCTACGTCAAGCATAACTTTAATACCGTGTTCACTTCCCGGACTCCGCCGGAAAGAGACCATCACGGTTACACACGCGGTTGATGAATTTTAATTACGGTCAACTTCAGGTTTTCTACAACCGGACATTAACAAATTCCCATCTGCCCATAACCGCGGGCACGGCTTTCGAAAGTTCAAATCCCTGCAGGGGTGTCCCAACTTAGCCCATGACAAGCTCTCACGGTCAACGAAGGAATAGACCTTCTCCCGAGACATTCCGATCAGATTCGGTATCCCGGTTCTACAAGACACTTCGACAAGTTAAAACCAATCCAGCAACACCACCCGAATGTGCCGACAGATCCCGATAGGAGCTGCACATATCTCTTTCTCAGGGCACACTCAGATTGTCCTAGGTATGGGTAGGCCAGCCGAGAGTTGCCCCTGGTGGCCACCGGCAGCTGATAGATGGACCAACACTCAGAGGAGCACTGGCCTGGGGGGTTAAAATAATGATGACCCTTGAGTCTGCAGAACCCAAGGGAAAGAAAAGGCTAGTTGGCAAATGGTAAAACCAATGTTGGGCATTGCTGGAGGAGTTTTACTCAAGGCGAACTGTCAAGGGGTTCCCATAATAGCCCAACCGCGTAAGGAATGCAAAATCCGGGAACATAACACCGATATGACGGAAACTAGGGCGACAAGAGTGGAACAAAACACCAGGCATAAGGCCGAGCCTTCCACCCTTTACCAAGTATATAGATGCATTAATTAAATAAGATATATTGTGATATCCCAACAAGTAAACATGTTCCAACAAGGAACAACATCTCCATGTTCCAACAAGGAACAAACTTCAATCTTCACCTGCAACTAACAACGCTATAAGAGGGGCTGAGCAAAGCGGTAACATAGCCAATCAACGATTTGCTAGGACAAGGTGGGTTAGAGGCTTGGCTCAACAGTATGGGAGGCATGATAAGCAAGTGGTAGGTATCGCAGCATAGGCATAGCAAAAGAGCGAGCAACTAGCAAGAAAAGATAGAAGTGATTTTGAGGGTATGGTCATCTTGCCTAAAATCCCGCAAGGAAGAAGAACGAGTCCATGAGGAAGACAAACGGGCGTAGTCGAACGGATCCTCACAATGCAACGTTACCGGAAACAACCCGAAGAAGCAACACCGGAAAGAAGCACACAACATAGTAAACAACCACCACATAACATGGCATGATGCACAATCAAGTATGATGCATGTCCGGTTTAATGAAGTATGGCATGGCAAAGTGTACAAACAACACTACAAGTTAAGTGGAGCTCAATATGCAACGAGTTGCATATCGACGGAACACCACATGCCTTATTTAGTTCTCTCTCGTTTCTATACTCAACAAAATTAAATGTTGGTTAGCATGGGAAGGGGTGAAGCACAACAAAACTACCTATCTAGGCAAGTTTAAATGAGGCCGGAAACAACGAACAACAAATCCGGAAAATCCTCATATGCATATATTAGGTTTGGTCCGATTCTGCCCTAAACCATATTTTAGAGTTGTTAGACATGCAAAAACAGTGTCACCATGATAAACTAGACAAAATTCTACCCCATTTACATATAAAGTTTATTAGAAACCAAGCTACGGTTATTTAATTATGATTCAAATCATTTTAACATGGCATAGGAGAAAATTTAATCAAACAACATTTTAAACATTTCAAACATAGATGAAAGTTGGATATTATGAATCTAGACAACATTCTAAGCAAGTTTCATATATAACTTATTTTAAACAGATGCACGGTTGGTGAGTTATTAAATGCATGTAGTCTAGGGGGTTTTCTGCAAAACTGGGTTCTCTGGAATAAAAGATAAATTCGCAGACAGGAAAAAAACATGCGATGGGCTGGATCTGGGATGAACTAGGCTGCACAGGAGCATGCACAAGAGAGAAATATCTCGTCCAGGGCGATGGATAGCATGAGAGCGCTCACTCTGGGCCTCACGGGCCTGCTGAAGACGGGCAGGGGGTTCGGGGCCGGTTGGGACGGATTGGGCCAGACCGGTTCGAGTGAGCCGGCAGGACCGAGCGGTTTCAGCTGGTTCGACCGTTCGACAGTGTACAGGGCAGAGGAGGCCTGGTCAACGAAGGATAACTGCAGCTCCCGTTCGCTGCAGCCAAGATGCAGCGTGGCGAGGGACTTGGCGCGGAGGCGACCACCGGCGACAAGTGGGTGGCGGGGATGGAGGGATCCGGTGGCGCAAGGGAGCTCCAAGGTGGGGAAGAACTGGCCGTGGCCGGCCGGCGGTAGGCGCGGGCGCCCGAGGAGGCGAGCGGCCGACGGTGGCCGGACCTGGAGTCGAGGCGCCGACATGGTCTTGGCGGCTCGTTTGACGGACTTGCCGCGACTCCGGTGAAAGGATGAAGCGGGGAGGCCGTGGATGGCGTGGATCCGACCGTGGGGATAGCGCGAAGATGACCCGCGGCAGCAGGTGAGGCAGTGGCTAAGGATCTGGAGCTCGGCGCCGGGCGCGAACTCGGCCATGGAGGTTGCGGCTGTGTGGGTCGCTGGGCAGAGGACGACAGAGCACAGTGAGGAGGCCGGGCACAAGTTGGATGGTTGCGGGGGAGGTCCTGGACGCCGGAACTCGTGGCGATGGAGCAGTTCTTGGTGGTGGCTTGAGCATCAGGCGGGCATGGTCATGGAGCTTCTGCTCCGGCGAAGATCAGATGGGGCTGCTGTTCCACGAGAGCAAGAGAGGCCAGGGAGGTAGAGAGAGAAAGGAGGTGAAGCAAGGAGGCAGCGGCTGGCCGGTGGGGCTCACCTGTTCTGCTCGTGGACGAGCTCCTGCTCGGGCCCGAGCACGAGGCTGCGGGCTAGAGGTGGCTCAGGGTGAGGAGTCGCTGGATCGGATGGATGGATGGCTGCGGCGATTGGGTGGATCTGAAAATGATGAAGGACAGTGGTCGGCTGCGATGGAGTGTATCGGGAGGGATCCCGAGGGGAAAGAGGGGTGGTTGACTGGCGGCGGCGGGGATTGGACAGGGGAGGATGCCTACAAAATAGGATTTGGTCTAGAAATGCACCGACTATATATATTAGGTGGGTTAAGATAGGGAATTTGGTCCCTCCGATCACAATCGGACGATCGGGAAAAATAGGCTAGGGATCCCAAATAAGAAAACGGTGATGTTTTGTAGATGTTTGGGGATGATCCGGACACAACGGTAGCGAGAGTCCGGGTCGGGTTCAGGACAACTTTCGGACGCGCGCGAGGGGGGGGGGCTACGGGCTGACGAGAGAGGTAAGGTTGGACCTGGCGGTATGTAGTGAGCTGTGTAGACGGTCTCGAGCTGAGAGAAGATAAGAGAGGGAGGCCCGACGACTGTTTCCGGAGACCGAAAACATCCGATGTTTTGACCGACTATAATGTCGCTATAGTGATCCGTTGGGGCGACAAACGGACTCCGAATGCGATGAAACTTGTCAGGCGGTCTACTGACGGCAAAACAACACTGCATGCCAACTTTCAACCCATTCCGAGAACATTTTCCGGCCACTTATAAAATACTATTTCGGACATGCCGTGGGCGCGTGCAAGTGTGGTTGGGCTCAGAACGGACACCGGAGAGAACTCGGAGAACCCGGACGAATGCAAGTTTTGAAAAAAGATGATGATGCTATGCACATGATGACATGATGAAAAGCAACACACAAGCAAATGACATGGCAACAGCAGCGAATAACTGGAAGACACCTGGCACATCGGTCTCGGGGCGTTACAACACTCCACCACTACGAGAGGATCTCGTCCCGAGATCTAGAATGGCACCGGAGGGAAAACGGAAGAGAAAGAGAAGAGGAAGGGGAAAGGTAAAGCTAAGTTGCTTCTTTGACAAACGAGTGAAACCAAAGAACCTTGGAAAGGTTAAGCCATTTCGAGAAAAGAATACAACGGAGATAAATCAAGTTGAAAATACCCTGTAAGCAAAGAGGAACAAGGAAGAACAACTTTGGGCAGCACTCCGGTTGAGAAGGGATGCAAGGCTTGATAAGGCGAAAGAACTTGAGCAAAAAGGACAGAACACTCCGGTTAAATGGATAATCACGAAAAGAACATGATCCAAGATGATGAGAGAAAAGAGCAACATCACAATGCCTCCGGATGAAAGAATCAAAGGTAGATTGTCGGAACAAGAGAGCGGAGAAGAAAATGACAACTTCTATCACAATTGAACTTGGAAAGCATCCTTGCAAGAAAGGATTGCGCGGGGTTGTTGGGAAAACAACAACGAAGAGGATAAGCTTGTAGTAGGCTTATGGAAAACATCTCTAGAACTTGAGGTGAAATTCCGCCACTAACGAAAACAATATAGGATTGATAAGAACAAGAAGACGAGGAACTTGTTCATCGGAAGGATAAAGAAGAACTTGGGTCCTTTATAAGCACCATAGATAGCAACAAACCTTAGGGAAGGCTTTAGGTGAAATATAACCCAAGGTAACTCCAATGACGAGATTGGTGGATTTAAATACCTCATCTTGATAACTTGTGAAACACGAAGCACGAAGGGAAATTATCAAGAATGACAAAACACCACCTCAAAAGATATGCGTGAAAGAATTGCACTCCGGATTGCAAGATGAAGAATGCTTGAGTTACTCTGAAAAGAATCTCAATGAACACCTCGAGAAGGAATTACGTCCTTGATGAACCAACATGTAGAATCTCCATGAAGAACTCCGGTAAACAAAAGGATAAAAAGAAAGAGAAATTGAAAACACAAGGTGAACCCTTGCAATGATTTAGATGGATCTCCATTATAATTAGAGCTTGGAACTCCGGTAAAGAAAAGATAAAGCATCTCGAACTGAGAATATGATATGATGAACTACTCCGGAAAAAGGAATTAATCACTTGGATGGAACAACAATAAGAATCATGTTATGCGTATCCTTCACCAATTAAATTGATGAAAATCAACGGATTTGGCATACAACTTATTCTCGTTGAAAGGATTAAGATAGATATAGCGCAAACTTGAGAAGGTCTTCAACGAACCACCGGAAGGATTGGAAAGAATGAAAGAGATGATATGATAATCGAATGACGAGAAGTCTTGAACGAACCACCGTAAGAATTGAAAAAAGAATGAATAAAACATAAAGAAACACCGGGAAGAATTTGCAAATACCCGAAGATGCTTGAGCGGATTTAGATGCATGAGAAAGAAGAGATCACGAGCCGATTAAAGATCACTTGATCGAAGCACCGGTAAGATTTGGAGAACCATAGCTGAAAGCTGAGAATGAATAAATTCTAAGATGATGGCTCCAGAGAAACAAACTGAAAAGAATCTAGAATTGCTCCGAATGGGTGAAAAGAATTCTCACGATCAAAACAATTATGAGAGGATGGCATCACTCTAGAACCATGAATCTTTGAGAGAATAGATAAGATATGGAGGAAAAACTCTTCTTCGGTCTTCAAAATCCGAGAATGACGAGGAGAAACACCACCAAGAATTGTTGAGATACTCCGGGAGAATGAAAAGCGAAGAGGTAGAGCCAACAATGAAAAGAATTTCAAAACGATCTTGGAGAAGGCACTTGACTGATGATAACTCACTCTTACGTCAGACTTCGAAAAGAATTTTTGAGGATAGCTCCGAGAGAATTAGAAGAGTCAGGTAAGATCCTAGGAAAAGACCTGTGGGTTAGCACCCACTCAAAAGATACACCGTTGAAAAGATTTAAAAGAGAGGTTGCACCGGTTGAATTAAATGGCTAGAATGAGATAACAATCTCGAAAGAGCTTGAAAGGATTACGAAAGCAGAGTGGAAACACGAATCTTATCAGATTTCTTGAGCACTCCGGAACAATTGAATAGCGAGAGGTGAACGATTAAGAATTGCACCGGCATGAGAAAGTATTGAAACGAGGAAAGGATATGATAAACAAAGCTTGACTTGAAACCACCGGAGATGAAAAGAATGAAGAATGACGAACGAGTAGAGCATCTTCATGAGAAACACCGGGTAAAACATGAAGGAAAAAGAATGGAGAGACTTCCATCAATAAAATGGATAGTGATTAAGAAATCTGAATCCTTGAAGAAAAAGGGTGGGTGGGTGGGAAAACAAAGACAACTTGGAACGGATGAAGCAAACACCATTGAGAAGAACTGATAATTGATCTTGCGAATGTTGAAGTGATCGGGTCCACTAGAAGAGAAACACACCGGTTGAAAAGGATTGGCAAGACAATCTCGATGATCAAGAAGGATTGGTATTCACGTCAGAGTATGAGAACACCATTTGGGGAAGGTATGGAATCAACATTTTACTTCGAAGCAACTCGAATACCACAACTCAAAACAAAACAAAGGATTGGCTTGCAGAATAAGCCAGAACAAACATATGATAGAGATTTCGTCCGAAGTTTTCGTGGTGGGGCCTACACGGGCTCGATCGTACAGCACCATCATGTACAAGGCAGTGCACATGACATACGAAGCGTCCCCGAGTCGGCATAGCCAAGGAATCTTTAAGACACAATGAGACCACTATAAAACCGACCGTGGATAGGCGGACCACTAGACGTCGAACCCCAATTTCATATCATACATCTGTCGGAAAGATATACTAAGAGCTACTTGAATTCCCACTTATGAAACTCCCGAACCTTTCCGGTTATGCAATCAGGTGTTGGGGATACATGGGAAGCATAATATCTCACCCAAATCTAGCAAATCCTACATCCAGCTGTATCCATCCTTCAACACATAACCAAGAAACCTTCAGAAATCATCTACCTCAACCTTCGAAAAGCATATGTTATATGAGTTATGGCAATACTCCCGAACTCTCGCCCTAGTACTGGGTGGCGTCGAGGTTATCTCACCAACAACTGCATAAAAGAGATTTTTGATGTCGGCGAAACTAATCTCAGGTATTCCCGAACTGCAATGATAAAATTGTGACGACAACACCTCGGAGCTCAACTCCCCGGGACACTGCCACAACCCCTAAATGACAGGAGGCACCAAGAACAATGTTCTCGTCACAAAACCATCGGAATGATTCCAAGATACCCGCGTGATCCTAAAAAAATTTAGTGAAATTATAGAAGAGAAGAGTCAAAACTCTACGTCAGGATGCCTTACCAGAGCGATGAAGGGGCTGGGGAGTAAAAACAATTCCTAAACTCTCCGATATATAATTCCTAAATGACTCAAAACATTTTTTTCTAGACTCAACCCGTCCGCTAATTCGATCAAGCAGTGGGGGCTCCTAAGGTCGGGGAAGGCTCTGATTACCAACTTGTAACGCCCTCGATGCGGCTATATCTCCGACGTGTGGAAGCACGACTTAGAGGCATAACCGCATTGAAAGCAATGTCGCAAGTGAGGTAATCTTCACACAACCCATGTAATACATAAGGGGAAGAGATACATAGTTGGCTTACAATCACCACTTCACACAAATGCATAAATAAAGCATTACATCAACCAGTTACAAACAAGGCCCAACTACGGAGCCAAAATAAAAGAAGACTACCCCAAATGCTACACAGATCCCCGATCGACCCCAACTGAGCTCCACTACTGATCGACTAGAATGAAACAACATAAAGGACAAGATCTTCATCGAGCTCCTCCTGAGCTTGGTTGCGTCATCTGCACGGACTCATCGGCACCTGCAAGCTGGTTTTGGAAGTATTTGTGAGTCACGGGGGCTCAGCAAACTCACACCCTCGCGATCAAGACTATATAAGCTTATAGGTAAGGTAATGGTATGAGGTCGAGTAGCAGCAAGGCGACTAGCATATATGGTGGCTAACGTACGCAAATGAGAGCGAGAAGAGAAGGCAAAGCACGGTCGGTAAAAGTATGATCAAGAAGTGATCCTAGAACAACCTACGTCAAGCATAACTCCAACACCGTGTTCACTTCCCGGACTCCGCCGGAAAGAGACCATCACGGTTACACACGCGGTTGATGTATTTTAATTACGGTCAACTTCAGGTTTTCTACAACCGGACATTAACAAATTCCCATCTTCCCATAACCATGGGCACGGCTTTCGAAAGTTCAAATCCCTTCAGGGGTGTCCCAACTTAGCCCATGACAAGCTCTCACGGTCAACGAAGGAATAGACCTTCTCCTGAGACATTCCGATCAGACTCGGTATCCCGGTTCTACAAGACACTTCGACAAGTTAAAACCAATCCAGCAACACCGCCCCAATGTGCCGACAAATCCCGATAGGAGATGCACATATCTCTTTCTCAAGCACACTCAGATTGTCCTAGGTACGGGTAGGCCAGCCAGAGTTGCCCCTGGTGGCCACTGGCAGCTGACAGGTGGACCAACACTCAGAGGAGCACTGGCCCGGGGGGGTTAAAATAATGATGACCCTTGAGTCTGCAGAGCCCAAGGGAAAGAAAAGGCTAGGTGGAAAATGGTAAAACCAATGTTGGGCATTGCTGGAGGAATTTTACTCAAGGCGAACTGTCAAGGGGTTCCCATAATAGCCCAACCGCATAAGGAACGCAAAATCCGAGAACATAACACCGATATGACGGAAACTAGGGCGGCAAGAGTGGAACAAAATACCAGGCATAAGGCCGAGCCTTCCACCCTTTACCAAGTATATAGATGCATTAATTAAATAAGATATATTGTGATATCCCAACAAGTAAACATGTTCCAACAAGGAACAACATCTCCATGTTCCAACAAGGAACAAACTTCAATCTTCACCTGCAACTAACAACGCTATAAGAGGGGCTGAGCAAAGCGGTAACATAGCCAATCAATGGTTTGCTAGGAGAAGGTGGGTTAGAGGCTTGGCTCAACAATATGGGAGGCATGATAAGCAAGTGGTAGGTATCACAGCATAGGCATAGCAAAAGAGCGAGCAACTAGCAAGCAAAGATAGAAGTGATTTCGAGGGTATGGTCATCTTGCCTAAAATCCCGCAAGGAAGAAGAACGAGTCCATGAAGAAGACAAACAGGCATAGTCGAACGGATCCTCACAATGCAACGTTACCGGAAACAACCCGAAGAAGCAATACCAGAAAGAAGCACACAACATAGTAAACAACCACCACATAACATGGCATGATGCACAATCAAGTATGATGCATGTCCGGTTTAATGAAGCATGGCATGGCAAAGTGCACAAACAACACTACAAGTTAAGTGGAGCTCAATATGCAACGAGTTGCATATCGACGGAACACCACATGCCTTATTTAGTTCTCTCTCGTTTCTATACTCAACAAAATTAAATGTTGGTTAGCATGGGAAGGGGTGAAGCACAACAAAACTACCTATCTAGGCAAGTTTAAATGAGGCCGGAAACAACGAACAACAAATCCGGAAAATCCTCATATGCATATATTAGGTTTGGTCCTGTTCTGCCCTGAACCATATTTTAGAGTTATTAGGCATGTAAAACAATGTCACCATGATAAAGTAGAAAAAATTCTACCCCATTTACATATAAAGTTTATTAGAAACCGAGCTACGGTTATTTAATTATGATTTAAATCATTTTAACATGGCATAAAAGCAAATTTAATCAAACAGCATTTTAAACATTTCAAACATAGATGAAAGTTGGATATTATGAATCTAGACAAAATTCTAAGCAAGTTTCATATATAACTTATTTTAAACAGATGCACGGTTGGTGAGTTATTAAATGCATGTAGTCTAGGGGGTTTTCTGCAAAACTGGGTTCTCTGGAATAAAAGATAAATTCGCAGACAGGAAAAAAACATGCGATGGGCAGGATCTAGGATGAACTGGGCTACAGAGGAGCATGCGCAAGAGAGGAATATCTAGTCCAGGGCGATGGATAGCATGAGAGCGCTCACTCTCGGCCTCACGGGCCTGCTGAAGATGGGCAGGGGGTTCGGGGCCGGTTGGAATGGATCGGGCCACACCGGTTCGAGTGAGCCGGCAGGACCGAGCGGTTTCAGCTGGTTCGACCTTTCGACAGTGTACAGGGCAAAGGAGGCCTGGTCAACGAAGGATAACTGCAGCCCCCGCTCGCTGCAGCCAAGATGCAGCGCGGCGAGGGACTTGGCGCAGAGGCGACCACCGGCGACAAGTGGGTGGCGGGGATGGAGGGATCCGGCGACGCAAGGGAGCTCCGAGGCGGGGAAGAACTGGCCATGGCCGGCCGGCGGTAGGCGCGGGCGCTCGAGGAGGCGAGCGGCCGACGGTGGCCGGACCTGGAGTCGAGGCAGCGACATGGTCTTGGCGGCTCGTTCGACGGACTTGCCGCGACTCCGGTGAAAGGATGAAGCGGGGAGGCCGTGGATGGCGTGGATCCGACCATGGGGATGGCGCGAAGATGACCCGCGGCGGCAGGTGAGGCAGTGGCTAAGGATCTGGAGCTCGGCGCCGGGCGCGAACTCGGCCATGGAGGTTGCGGCTGTGTGGGTCGCCGGGCAGAGGATGACAGAGCACAGTGAGGAGGCCGGGCACAAGTTGGATGGTTGCGGGGGAGGTCCTGGACGCCAGAACTCATGGCGATGGAGCAGTTCTTGGTGGTGGCTTGAGCATCAGGCGGGCATGGTCATGGAGCTTCTGCTCCGGCGAAGATCCGACGGGGCTGCTGTTCCACGAGAGCAAGAGAGGTCAGGGAGGTAGAGAGAGAAAGGTGTTGAAGCAAGGAGGCAGCGGCTGGCCGGCGGGGCTCACCTGTTCTGCTCGTGGACGAGCTCCTGCTCGGGCCCGAGCACGAGGCTGCGGGCTAGAGGTGGCTCGGGGTGAGGAGTCGCTGGATCGGATGGATGGATGGCTGCGGCGATTGGATGGATCCGAAAATGATGAAGGACGGTGGTCGGCTGCGATGGAGTGTATCGGGAGGGATCCCGAGGGGAAAGAGGGGTGGTTGACTGGCGGTGGCGGCGATTGGACAGGGGAGGATCCCTACAACATAGGGTTTGGTCTAGAAATGCACCGACTATATATAGTAGGTGGGTTAAGGTAGGGCATTTGGTCCCTCCGATCACAATCGGACGGTCGGTAAAAATAGGCTAGGGAGCCCAAATAAGAAAACGGTGATGTTTTGTAGATGTTTGGGGATGATCCGGACACAACGGTAGCGAGAGTCCGGGTCGGGTTCAGGACAACTTTCGGACGCGCGCGAGGGGGGGGGGCGGCTACGGGCTGACGAGAGAGGTAAGGTTGGACCTGGCGGTAGGTAGTGAGCTGTGTAGACGGTCTTGAGCTGAGAGAAGATAAGAGAGGGAGGCCCGACGACTGTTTCTGGAGACCAAAAACGTCCGATGTTTTGACCGACTATAATGTCGCTACAGTTATCCGTTGGGGCGACAAACGGACTCCGAATGCGATGAAACTTGGCAGACGGTCTACTGACAGCAAAACAACACTGCATGCCAACTTTCAACCCATTCTGAGAACATTTTCTGGCCACTTATAAAATACTATTTCGGACATGCCGCAGGCGCGTGCAAGTGTGGTTGGGCTCAGAACGGACAACGGAGAGAACTCGGAGAACCCGAACGAATGCAAGTTTTGAAAAAAGATGATGATGCTATGCACATGATGACATGATGAAAAGCAACACGCAAGCAAATGACATGGCAACAGCAGCGAATAACTGGAAGACACCTGGCACATCGGTCTCGGGGCGTTACAACTCCGGACAGACCATACCAAACCTACATCCCACTACCTGCTGATCTGCCTCTTCAAGAGCTTCACATAACTTACTCAACTATACTAGATCCCATAATAGCTTGTGGCTGCACACGGAAGTTTCTAGCATGAATCACCTCAGTTCCCTTTGAGCCTGGGTGGCGGTCCATAGGAAGATCACACGGGTGCTCCGGGATTTCCAAAAAAATACAGGCAACACTGGGTTCCCCAGCTGCCTCAATCCACCCAGATGTTAAATTAATTTGCCACCTTAAGTTGAACCCTTAATTAACAATCTCACAGCTGTCATGGATTTCACTCAAACCCAAACCACGTCTACGAGCATAGCATAGCATAGTAATATAAGCAGCGTAGAAGTAACTCCCAGGGTTTGAATGTAATAGGGTATTAGGTTCTACCTCAACAACTACTTCCCAACCCACATGTTAATGGCATCCTAATCATGCAATGTGTGAGGATTGGAACTAATGCATAAAAACTGGGTGATAAAAGGGATATGATCAAAGTGTTACTTGCCTTGCTGACGGTCTGCGAAACCTAGGGACTCGTAGTAGCACGCTTCGCAATCCGGGTGTTCTATCTCAAACAAACAATAACATACATAAGCAACAAGCAAGAGATGCACAAGCAAAACTCAAATAACAGAGATTGACTTGAAGGTTCAACTTAATAACTCCGGTTCGCAAAAAGAATCAAATCAAATGGAGCAACGAAACTCAAACGGCGAAAAAGAGAAGCTTCATTTACTAATCTGAACCTAGGTCAAATTTTATAGTAGCAAAAACTTATTTGAGTTGGTTAAACGGAAAGAGGGTTTCAAGACGAAGATCTAGGCGCTTGAATCGCCTGATTCTGACTAACTAGTGAAAAGATAAACAGAAACTAAGATCGGATCAGAAATCGCGATCGAGAAAAACTCGCGGAATAAATCCGATAAAAGAAATCTGACGAACAGACTAACGAACGAGCGTTCATTAGCTGTAACTAACGGGCAAAATCCATTTGTTAAAACGAACGTACGGACGAACATCCGCTGACTAGAAGAACCGAGAAAAACCGGCGATCCGAAAAAAAACGAATCTAGGGTTTTCTAAAAAAACCGAATGGTTTTAGAAAGAAAAACCGGCGGCGGATCCGGCGGCTACCTCCGGCGAGGCTCCGGCGAGGCGAGGGCGGCGGCGCGGGGCGGCGGCTCGCGGCGGCGGCAGGCGGCGGCGGCGGCTGACGGCGCGGGCGGGTGCGGGCGGCTGCGGGGCGGCTGCGGTGGTGGTGGGGGGCTCGGTGGTGGGCTTTAAAGGGGGGGCGGCTTGCTTGGGCGAGGGGGGGCCCGAGGAGGAGTCCGAGCGGGCTTTAAAGGGGGGGTGGCGACTTTTTAAAAAAAATCGCCGACCAAAATAAAATCCTAGAAAAATATATAAAAATCTAAAAATGCTAAAACAAATTTTCACCGTCTAAATAAAATATTGAGAACGGGATGAACATTTTCTTGGCCCTAAAATGCAATTTTGAAAACATGCAATTTTTCTAATGCAAATAAAATCCGAATAAAATCAAATAAATAGTTTTAATATTTTTCCTCGAATATTTCAATTATTTTGGAGAATTCATATTATCTCCTCTCATTTATTTTAATGTGAAATATTTTCCGGAGAGAAAAATAATTAAAATCAAGAAAATCCTCGTTTCAATATTTGATAAAAAATCAAATATGAAAACAGTGAAATCCCCAACTCTCTCCGAGGGTCCTTGAGTTGCTTAGGATTTTCGAGGATCGCGAGACGAAAAGAAAATGAAATTGAAAATTTGGGATGTTACAGGGCGGATCGGGCGGCGGGTCGTCGTCTTTGGCGGCGATGCTTGGCGGTGGCGTCGGGCTCCGGCGATGGCGATGGGCGGCGGCGGCTGCGTGACGGTGCAGGCGAGAGGCGGGGTGGCGCGACGGCGTCGTCGGCGGCTTTGCAGCGCCGACGATCTACGGCGGTGGTGGCTCGGTTTATAAAGAGGCCCCCGGGGTGTTCGACTTGGGGAATGGGCGGCCGCGGCGGCGTGCATGAGCCGGACTCCGGCGAGTCCGAGTCGGGCGCGGCGGAGGAAGGCGGTGGCGCTGCTGGGCCGGCTGGGCTTCGGCCTAGTCGGTCCGAAGTTTTTTTTAAATAGTGTTGTGAAGAAAAATCCGAATAAAATAAAAATAAATTTCCAAAAATTCCAGAAACAATTTTCATCACCCCCTCCTATTATTCGGGACAATGCGATCTGGACTAAATACAATTTTTAAAAATGCACCTTTCCCTAATTTAATAAAAGGTAACCAAATAAAATTGCACATAAAATTCAAATAAAATATATTTTTATTCAAAATTAAATTTCCAATATTTCGAAGCCGTTTTGAAGAAGTCATATTATCTTCTCTCATTATTTTATTTAATTTGAAATAATTGAAAAAATAATTTCGAATAAAATCACTATGATCCAATTTGCCAATTTTGAAAAAAATTCAAAAATGGATTTTCGTGAAAACCTCCAACTCTCTCAATTGGTCCTTGAGTTGCTTAAGGTTTCTAGGACCAAAAATCCAAATAAAACAAATTCAAAAAAATGCACAAATCATGTATGCATATGATGAACTAATGAATAACATCCAAATTGAAAATTGGGATGTTACAAACTTACCCCCCTTAAGGTGAATATCGCTCTCGAGATTTGGGTTGGCTAGCAAAAAGGTGTGGGTGGTCTTTCCAGAGGTATTCTTCTCGCTCCTAGGTGGCTTCCTCCTCGTTATGGTGGCTCCACTGAACTTTGCAAAACTTGATGACCTTGCTGCGTGTAACTCAGTTGGCAAACTCGAGAATCTTGACGGGTTTCTCCTCGTAGGTTAGGTCACTCTCCAACTGAATTGCTTCCAGGGGCACTGTATCTCTCAGAAGAATATCGGCTATGTCTGCATGACACTTCTTCAACTGGGAAACGTGAAACACATGATGAACTCCTGACAAACCTTCAGGCAACTCAAATTTGTAGGAGACTTCACCCATACGTTCCAAAACTCGGTATGGCCCTACAAATCTTGGTGCTAACTTTCCTTTGACTCCAAATCCTTTAACTCCTCGAAGTGGTGACACACAAAGATAAGCTATGTCTCCAACTTCATAGGTTACCTCATTGCGTTTAGTATCGGCATAACTCTTCTGCCTAGACTGGGCTACCTTGAGTCTATCACGAATCAACTTGACCTTCTCCTCAGACTCTTTGATTAAGTCTAGCCCGAACAATTGACGGTCTCCAACTTCATCCCACATCAATGGTGTCCTGCACCTCCTTCCATACAAAGCTTCGAAAGGGGCCATCTTCAAACTAGCTTGGTAGCTGTTGTTGTACGAGAACTCTGCGTAAGGAAAATTATCATCCCAAATAGATCCATAATCTAGCACACAAGCTCTCAACATGTCCTCCAGAATCTGGTTGTCTCTCTCGGTCTGCCCATCTGTCTGCGGATGAAAGGTTGTACTGAGTTCTAGCCTGGTACCCAAGGTCTGGTGTAACTGCTTCCAAAACTTCAAGGTAAACTGTGTTCCTCTATCTGATACGACGGTCCTCGGAACCCCATGCAGACATACGATCCTGGTCATTTATATATTGGCCAACTTCGTGCTCGTATAAGTGGTTTTCACGGGGATAAAGTGAGCCACTTTGGTCAAGTGATCAACTACTACCCAGATGGAGTCATATCCTGAACATGTCCTAGGTAATCCGATGATGATATCCATGCCAAACTTATCCCACTTCCATTCGGGTATCGGCAAAGGCTGAAGTAATCCTGCTGGCTTCTGATGCTCTGCCTTAACTCTCTGACATAAGTCACATACTGCTACATACTTGACAATATCCTTCTTCATAAATGTCCACCAGAAACGTTCCTTCAAATCCAAATACATCTTGGTATTGCCTGGGTGAATCGAGTATGGCGAATCATGAGCTTCGTGAAGAATTAACTTCCTGATCTCTGGATCATTTGGCACATATATACGATCCTCAAACCATAAAGTTTTGTGTTCATCCTCACGAAAACCTTTGGCCTTTACTTTACTCATCTTCTCCTTTATCTCCGCAATCTCCTTATCAGTCTTCTGAGCTTCTCGGATCTTTCCCGACAACATGGACTGGACTTCGAACGCTGCCACAAAACCTCTCGGAACTATCTCCATTCGAAGTTCTCTGAGGTCATCGGCTAACTCCTAAGGTAATCCTCCGATTGTGAGAGTATTGGAATAACTTTTGCGGCTCAAGGCGTCTGATACATCATTGGCCTTGCCTGGATGGTAGTGCAGTTTCATGTCGTAATCCTTTATGAGCTCCAACCATCTCCTATGCCTGAGGTTCAACTCTTTTTGCATGAAAATGTACTTCAAACTCTTATGATCTGTGTAAACATCACAACGATTTCCAATAAGAAGATGTCTCTAGGTCTTGAGCGCATGCACTACGGCTGCTAACTCCAAATCATGCGTGGCATAGTTCAACTCATGAGGTCGAAGCTATCATGAGGCATATGATACAACCCTCCCTTCTTGCATAAGAACGCATCCAGGTCCCTGTCGTGAAGCATCGTAATATACTTGTAAATCCTTGCGTATATTCGGATGAATTAGCACTCGGGCTGTAACCAAACGTTTCTTCAACTCCTGAAAACTGGCATCACACTCCTCGGTCCATTTGAACTTAGTGTCCTTCAATAACTCCATCATGGGCTTCGCAATCTTAGAGAAAAATTCAATGAATCTCCGATAATATCCTATGAGTCCAAGGAAACTTCGTATCTATCCAACTGAGGTGGGTGCCAACCACTCGGTGACAGACTGAACCTTTGAAGGGTCTACTGCTATACCTTCTCCAGATATAACATGTGCGAGAAATCCAACTTCCTTCAACCAAAACTCACATTTGCCGAACTTGGTATATAGCTGATGTTCCCTGAGCTTCTCGAGAACCAAGCGCAAATGTTCCATGTGTTCTTCTTCATTCTTTGAGTACACCAATATATCATCAATGAACACCACAACAAACTCATCCAAGAACTCCATGAACACCTTATTCATCATACTCATAAAGTAGGCAGGGGCATTAGTCAAACCAAAAGACATGACCGTGTACTCACATAGCCCATACCTCGTGGTAAAAGCTGTCTTGGGTATATCCTGTTCTTGGATGTTTAGCTGGTGATATCCTGATCAAAGATCGATCTTGGATAATACTTTAGCTCCCTGCAACTGGTCAAACAAATCATTGATAACCGGTAGAGGGTATTTGTTCTTGATCGTTACCTCATTCAATGCACGATAATCAACAACCATTCTCAAGGGTCCATCCTTCTTCTCAACTAGGAGCACTGGGGCTCCCCACGGTGATGAACTTGTTCGAATATAACCTTTCTCCAATAACTCCTTAATCTGGTTCTTAATTTCCTCCAGATCATTTGCGGGCATGCGATACGGTCTCTTAGATATTGGTCCGGTGCCTGGCATCAGCTCGATCAAAAACTCTATGTCTCGGTCTGGTGGCATGCCTGGTAATTCCTCTGGAATACATCGGGATAATCCTTCACAACGGGCACTTCCTCTTGAACAACTCCTGAGAGTGAATTTACTTGAGTCCTCCTTGGCGCATACCTAGACACATACTTGATCCGTTTCCCATCAGGGGTGGTGAGAAGTATTGACTTACTATCACAATCGATGTTTCCTCCATACTTCGATAACCAATCCATGCCTAGTATTACATCCAATCCTTGTGATTCCAAAATAATGAGGTCTGAGGGGAAAACATGCTTACCTATGGTCAATGGCAACTGATAACATCCTCAGCTAGCCATATACTCTGCTCAGGGTGAGCTCACTAACATGGGTGACATAAGGGATACGGTTGGCAACTCAAGCTTATCCACAGATCCCCGTGATATGCATGAATGCGATGCACCAGTGTCAAAAAGAACAAGGGCTGTAAATGACTTAATCAAAAACTTACCAAAAACCACGTCAGGCTGCTCTTCAACTTCCTCCACGTTGATGTGATTCACCTGACATCTGGTGAAGGGATTTGGCTTCTTTCCTGAGCTTCCATTGCCATTACCATTCTTTGCTACAGGACATGGTGGCGTAGTGTCCAGTCTTCCCGCACATGAAACAAGTAATGTGACTCAGATCCTTCTTGGCTGGTGTAGCGGGGTTGGAATGGCTCTGACTGTTGTTTCCTCCACTCCCATTACCATTCTTAGGGCCACTGTGGTTGTGTGAATTTCCTCCATTGTGAGAATGGCCTCCATGGTTATGTCCTCCATTGGTGTGATGGGTGTGTCCTCCCAAGCGAGGGAGTCCTGGATTAGGGGGTCCTCGGACAGCCGGACTATATCCTTTGGCCGGATTGTTGGACTATGAATTTACAAGATTGAAGACTTCGTCCCGTGTCCGGGTGGGACTCTCCTTTGCGTGGAAGGCAAGCTTGGCGATTCGGATATGTAGATCTCTTCCCTTGTAACGGACTCTATGTAACCCTAGCCCCTCCAGTGTCTATATAAACCAGAGGGTTTTAGTCCGTAGGACAACAACAATCATACTATAGGCTAGCTTCTAGGGTTTAGCCTCTCCGATCTCGTGGTAGATCAACTCTTGTAATACTCATATCTTCAAGATCAATCAAGCAGGAAGTAGGGTATTACCTCCATTGAGAGGGCCCGAACCTTGGTAAACATTGCGTCCCCCGCCTCTTGTTACCATCCGCCTTAGACGCACAGTATGGGACCCCCTACCCGAGATCCGTCGGTTTTGACACTGACATTGGTGCTTTCTTTGAGAGTTCCACTCTGTCGTCACCATAAGGCTGGATGGCTCCTTCGATCGTCGGCAATGATGCGATCCAGGGTGAGGTTTTCCTCCCCGAACGGATCTTCGTATCCAGCTGCTTCGCACTACGGGCCAACTCACTTGGCCATCTGGAGCAGATCGAGAGCTACGCCCCTGGCCATCAGGTCAGGTTTGGAAGTTTGAACTATACTGCCGACATCCGCGGAGACTTGATCTTTGACGGATTCGAGCCCGCGTCAGGTGCGTCGCACAGTCACGACGGGCATGACTTAGCTCTACCGCCGGACAGTGTTCAGGAGATCACACATGTGGCGACTCCGGCCCTTGATCCAGCGCAGATCACGCCGTCCGAGGACGGGTGGATGGACCCCGCCCCAAAGGCCGCACACTCAGCGGCGATTGAGCTGAATACTGACTTCACCTCCTACGAGACCTGTGTTGCCGGACCTTTGGATTTGTTCCCGGCCATGGTCTCCGAACCGCCTGCGTCCGTACCCATCAAATCTGATTGGCCGCCGATCACGGAGTTTTCCTCCACGGATATGTTTCAGCACTCCCCCTTCAGCGATGTGCTAAATTCATTAAGGTCTCTCTCCTTGTGAGGAGGCCCTTGGCCGAACTGTGTTCGGCTCGAGTGGGAAGTGGACGCCGAAGAAATTCGTTCCCCACCCAGCACCCACTTAATAGCCACTGTTGACGACTTAACCGACATGCTTGATTTCGGCTCCAAAGACATCGACGGTATGGACGACAATGCGGGAGACAAACAAGAACCACCGCCCGCACGGCGCTGGACTGCCACTTCATCACATGATATATACATGGTGGATACACCCAAAGAAAATGATGATGAGGAACGGGAGGAAGCAGCGAAGGACAATTCCCTCGAGAAGCAACCAAAGTGACGGCGTAAGAGCCGCTCCAAATCCCGCCCCGGCAAAAATAGCGATAACAGTGCAAGAAAGAGTAACACCCCGGTCGACCCCAAAGGAGACAACGATCACATGAACCCAGCGGTAGAGCAGGGTGATCCAGTGGACGACGAACATAGTATGGAGCCGCTGTCTGGTCACGACGACACGGAGGGTAAAACTCGTCAACCTGTCTCCGGAGACATGAATAGTCTGGACGACGATGCACACATCATCCCTGAAAGGCACTTGGAACAAGAGAACCTTCAGAAAAGGCTCATTGAAACCGCGCGGAGCCTGAAGAAGCAGAAGAAAAGGCTTAAGACCGCGCAAAATACGCTCAATAGAAGATGGAATAAAGTGCTTGACACAGAAGAAAAGTATGACGGTAATCGCCACACAAAAAGCTATCCAAAGCGCAAGCTGTTGCCCGAATTCGACGATGAGGCCTTAAAGCCCACTCAGTCGGAAAATAAAACGGCCGATCAACCGGACCAGCCATCCCGCGGTCGCGACAGGGCGGCTTACGATGACGTGAACAAGTCAGCACATGACCTACGTGAGGACCTACACAAAAAAGCCGGTTTGACCAGGTCCATTTATGGACCTAGGAAGCGCGTTCCGGCACAGGATCATCACCGCCCAAATGACTACACTGACAGGATAATAGTTCGGAATCAAAACCGAACACTACAACCGTCAGACACACCCAAATATAGGGGTGCCACGCACCCCCTATGCTTCACTGACGAGGTACTGGAATATGAATTCCCAGAAGGATTCAAACCCGTGAACATAGAGTCATACGACAGAACAACAGACCCTGGGGTCTGGATTGAGGACTTTATCCTTCACATCCACATGGCTCGTGGAGATGATCTCCACGCCATCAAATACTTGCCCTTAAAGTTGAAAGGGCCAGCTAGGCACTGTTTGAAAAGCCTCCCCAAAAACTCAATTGGAAGTTGGGAAGAGCTCGAGGACGCTTTCAGGGCTAATTTTCAAGGGATCTATGTTCGACCTCCGGATGCAGATGATTTAAGTCACATAATTCAGCAACCCGGAGAGTTAGTGCGAAAGCTTTGGAACAGATTCCTCACTAAGAAGAATCAAATTGTCGATTTCCCGGACACCGAAGCCTTAGAGGCTTTCAAACATAGTGTCTGGGACGAATGGCTTGCCAGACACCTCGGCCAGGAAAAACCAAGGACAATGGCAGCCCTAACAAGCCTTATGACCCACTTTTGCGCGGGCGAGGATAGTTGGCTGGCCCGCAACGGCACCAGCGACCCAAGCACGTCCGAGGTCAGGGATGGCAATGGAAAACCACGATGCAATAGAAGCAAGCGTCGAAGCAACAAAGGCAGCCCAGACAACATGGCGGTAAATGCCAAATTCAGGGGCTCTCGACCCGGTCAACGGAAAAAGCCATTCAAAGGCAGAAGTGTGATGGCCTGGCTTATTAGGGATGATAGACTACTCATATCAATATGGAATTCCTTCTTTTCAGGGAGCCCATTCGGACAGAACTCCAAAGTTAAGCGTGCTCAGCTTGGAGTAGTGTCAAGGTGGGTGACCGACCGGGAAGTTGCTCCCGGGTGCGCATGAGTGAGGACAAAGTGCGTAGAAAAGACTAGTATTGATCTGTGGGGCCAGTCTAGATCCCGCCAAGAGTAACGACCATCGGCGGGTGTGTCCGGGGCGTTACAAGCAGAGATGGACCGTCCAGCCTAAACAAGATCCTGGGCAGATTATGTCAGATTCACGGCACCTCTGATAAACCTGCAAATCATACCAACAGAGAATTCTGGGTCTTTAAGCAGGTCGGCAAGCTAAACGCTGATAAACAGAGGATTGGTTGCCTTGGTACTAGACCCAATAATTGACGGATACCATCTCACCCGAGTCCTTATGGACGGCGGCAGTAGTCTTAATCTGATATATCAAGACACAGTCCGCAAAATGGGGATAGACCCAACAAGAATTAGCCAAAGCAATACTACCTTTAAAGGAGTAATACCAGGCCCAGAAGCCTGATGCATGGGCTCTATAGTACTAGAGGTTGTATTCGGTTCTCCCGACAACTTCCGAAGCGAAGAATTAACCTTCGACATCGCTCCATTCCGAAGCGGCTATCAAGCACTACTTGGAAGAACAGCCTTTGCTCATTTTAATGCAATACCGCATTACGCTTATCTTAAGCTTAAGATGGCTGGTCCACGTGGCATCATCATGGTTAGCAGAAAGTCAGAGCGTTCCTTACATGCGGAGGAACGTACGGCGGCTTTCGCAGCCGAACACTGAACGACCCCTCCAACCAGAATAAATGATCGGTCGTCAAGACCGCGGACACGGCTAGATGAGTCCGGTGCACCCCTCGCTACAACAGTTCAGACAAACCCGAGATTGGGCCGATGGATATACCCCCATAGGTGGCGCTAGGGGCTCCCCGCATGTAAAAAGGACTATAGTTTGGTTTGACCTTACTTAGATTGAATTTTAATAGTCTATTAAAAATAACCAATTTTCCGCACGTAGACTTTACCAAGGTTTTTTCTCTCTTGCAGATGACAATCGTGCTACACCCTTCTAGGACACGGCACAACGGAGACACAGGCGCAGACATGCAGCAGGGCCCCGCTCAAAGGTTTCTTTCTAGATTAAGACCCTACGTAAACCTTTCTCACTGTCTCTTGTTGCTTCACGCCCTCTGGATACTTAGCACAACCGAGAGGGATGCTGACATTATTGGCATTTTCGCCATGTCAGACTGATGCATGTACCTAGAAATTCAGGGTTCATTATCAAGGGCTTTGCTCAAGCCGATATATGTTGTAAAGTCAGAATACCTTAGGGAGTGTTCGGCGTCACGAGTTTGGCCTTATCTGTATCAGCTTCGAATCATGTCTTTGGTCAAATGTTGGGTTTGCCCGGCTCCCGTGTTTTGCTACCTTACGTTCCACTCTATTGGCTAAGGTGGCACTGGGAGAACTACTGCGATTGTGCCTTGGTTCATCTGGATGAGCACCTCAGAAGAGAAAGCTGAAAACTGATTGTCATGATAAAGCGCGAGACTGGTCAACCACTCGAGGACTCAGCGGAATCTCCGTGATTCCTCCGCATTAACGAAGGACCGGTTTCCCGGTCATGTATGTACGCGCACCGTATTCGGATAAGCGCGGAAGTACCGGGGGCTATATAGTAGCCCCACTGTCAAACTCCTATGGCTAAGTGAAAGTGTTAAAGCAATATAGTCTGATTGCCTTGTTCGCCGTGCTATCACATCCTTCATGGACCAAGATGTTGGATCAAGTGTGAATACGTGCTTTTTCGAACACCCCCGCATTATGTGCGTGGGGGCTGAAGCCGATGACTGCAAACTTTCAGGTTATATACTTACATAAACGGACGCACAGGAGGCATCATAATACCTTCAGGCAATAAAAACAGCCTGTATATTTCAAATAATACTATTTTTACAATGGAGATACATGTCACTCGAACATGATACTCTTCGAGAACCGAGCCTCTATTAAACGAGCGCCTTCTAGGTCTTCTTCTAAATAGTGCTCGATCGAGACCTGGCCTACGGCCAGACCCTGGGTTGCAATAGCGGTGGCATCCATCTCTGCGCAGTATGTCTTAACACGGGCAAGAGCCATCCGCGCACCCTCTATGCATGTCGACCGCTTTACGACATCGATATGCTGCACAGCACCAAGGAATCATTGCACTAAACCAAAATAACTATTCGGCTTTGGTCCTTCCGGCCAAAGATGATCCATGACAGACCTCATGGCAAGCCCGGACAACCAATCACTACAGGAATCAGCTATTTTGCCGTCTGCCACGGCGGACGGCAAAGGCATGAACGGCTGACGGCAAAGGCCTTTGCCGTCAACCGCGGACGGCAAAAGGCTCCGGCAAAGTAGGCTACGGTAAACAGCTACTTTGTCGTCTGCTTCCTGGCGGCTGACGGCAAAGGCCCTTTGCCGTCTGCGACGGACGGCAAAGAGAGCGGACGGCAATAATTGCGCTGTCAGTCCGTTAAGTGGCTAACGGCAGGCCTTTGTCGTCCGCCGCTGACGGCAAAATTTCTAGTGTCTTTGTCGTCCGCCGTATGATGTCATCTACATGTCACTACATGGCAGGTTCTTTGCCGTCTGCCACTGATGGCAAAATGCAGGTTCTTTGTCGTCTGCCACTGATGGCAAATTCTTTGCCGTCTGCCACTGTAGGCAAACTGACCAAATGGGTCAGCTCCCAGGAAGCACAGTTGGATGCCACGTGTCTTCTTTGCCGTCCGCGGCAGACGGCAAAGAGCCCATTGCCGTCGGTGGCAGACGGCAAAGAGCCTGCATATTGGCTCTTTTATCTATTTTTTATTAAATCCAACAATTTTCATCACAAATATATATGACATATATAGATATATTTCAAAAGGCCATTACAGAGCAAACATATAAGATATCCAACACATAACTTCATCATCCAACCATATATATTACATGCATAGTTCCATCATACATAACAAGTTCAACATAGAGGCATCCAACCATATATATTACAATAGTTTCATCCAACGATACATGCATAGTTCAATGATACAAAAGAAACAGAGAAAGGTATAAGGAGCACTCCATCTATGCAAGCTTTCGTCAAGTGAATCAAATTTGCAAAATGAAAAATAAGAAAGTTAGAACAAGAAGAGTAGAACAAGAAGAAGACTAGAACAAGAAGAGTAGAACAAGAAGAAGACTAGAACAAGAAGAGTATGTCATTTATGAGCTAACTTATGTGAAATGGATCATATATGAGCTAACTAAGTTGAAATGGGTCGTTTATGAGCTAGCTAAGGTGAAATGGATCATTTATGAGCTAACTTAGTTGAAATGGGTCGTTTATGAGCTAACTAAGGTCAAATGGATCGTTTTTGAGGTAACTAAGGTGAAATGGATCTTTTTAGCTAACTTAGGTGAAATGGATCATTTATGAGCTAACTTAGTTGAAATGGATCGTTTTTGAGCTAACTTAGGTGAAATGGATCATTTATGAGCTAATTTAGTTGAAATGGATCTTTTTGAGTTAACTTAGGTGAAATGGATCATTTAAGAGCTAATTTAGGTGAAATGGATCATTTTTAGCTAACTTGGTGAAATGGATCGTTTATGAGCTAAATTAGTTGAAATGGATCGTTTATGAGATAACCTAGGTAAGATGGGTCATTTTGGAGTTAACCTAGGTGAAATGGGTCATTTTAAAGCTAACATAGGTAAAATGGATCATTTAGGAGCTAATCTAGGTAAAATGGGTCATTTTTGAGCTAACATGGATGAACTGGATCATTTATAAGCTAACCTAGGTAAAATGGGTCATTTTAGAGCTAACTTAGGTAAAATAGATCGTCTATGAGCTAACTAAGCTAATTATGCAATTTTTGACATAAGTAAGCTAAGTACAGATCATTTTAGAGCTAACTTAGGTAAAATGGATGGTTTTGGTGGTCAGTAAGCTTATTAAGTCATTTTGGAGGAGAAGAAGCTAAGTCTAGGTCATTATGGTAAGCATTGCAGGAAATAAAGCTAAGTCTAGGTCTTTATGCATGTGTTAAGCAAAACACTAGATAAACTTACCAAGATCCAGGAGGTGTAGGAGCGGGGTGGCTCGTGTCGGTAGCTGGAGAAGGATCGTGCGATGCTTGTCTGGAGTTACGCTGCACCAAAGATCATTTCCAATGTCTTGTTAGCATGATGACACTCAAATGTTAAGACTAGCAAGTAATGTCCATTCAAATAAAACTCACTGTGGTCCCAGGAGCAATCACTGGCATCGGCGGAGCGGTCTGACCTGTCTTCTCGCACACAGACTGCACATTTGGTTTTGACGACTCAGTCATACTAGTTAGTAATGAGACAAACACTACATGAATGTTTTGGCTAATCTGCAGAAGAAACTTACCACAAGGAGCTCGTACATGGCCCTTGCCTGCATGTCATTCTGTGCCCTCTCCTCCTCCATCATCTTTGTCGTCCTCTCCTCCAACTCCCGCTGCCTCTCCGCCGCCTCCGCCAGAAGTTTCTCCGTTCTATCTCTCTCACTCTGTATAGCAGCCTGCAACACCACTCACATGACCATTTGTAATCATTGATGGAAGCGCACACAATGTAATGGAGAAAGATAACTAAGTACGTATCACTAACCTTGATGGCGAGTTGCACTGGCCGTTCACGAGGCCTTATCTCAGGAGCAGAACTCGACTGGCGCGCCTTGATCTCCGGGAGAGTGCTAGGACAACGGATAAATCCATCTCCAATGGCTATGGAGCCATGGGACCTCCCGCCACCAGATATCATCACCAGCTCTGGATCAATGGGACCCTGGCTCGGGTTAAAGTCCTCCCCTTTCCTCGCCTTCCCCTCATCTCTATATCTCACGATCTTGTTGTGGGAGGAGATGTTGGTGAAGTTGTTTGCATCATCGAGGTCAGACTGAGAGAAAGCCTTGACTTTCTTGAAAGAGGCAGTGTGGGCCATGGCATACAGGTCGTACACCTCTGGCACCTTATCCGCCTTATTGTAGCGTGCCTGAAAGAGAGAAACAATGAAAATTAGTAATTAATGGGCTCAAGCTAGCATGATGAATGAATTGCATGAATCATGAAGCAAACCACATACCCAGTTGCGCCCGAACTAATATAAGTTGGAGCTGCCTTGATGGTGTGGCACACCTTCCATTTGGGCACGTTTGTCCTTGGCCTCGTTGTGGAGGGCTAGCCATTGTTTTGAGCACCACTCATCGACCAACACCTCCCAACAATCCATCCGATCCGCACACCATCTCAGAGGCGCCTAAGTTAGCAAATAGAAACTTGAGCGCTACGGCTAAGAATTACTAAATGAAGGAACTTAAGTAGAGAAGGCCTTAAGAATTACCTTCATGTACTGCTCCTTACTCATGAACTTATCGCGGCACGCCGGCTTTGTCTTCTTGATACCATGCAAGGCGTAGTAGTCTCGAACAGCCTGCACCCGAGCCTCGTGCCGTAAGTTCTGGAGTAGGTGCTTGCAGACGTTCTCGATAACATGTGCCGCGTCCTCCTCGTATCCCTCCTCACACCTGTAGAATGTATGCAATCAAATGAGACAATATTGATTAGTACAATTAATAACTAGCCAGTTGAAGATTTTTAAATGTGTAAAGGAGAAATTACCCAGAACTTTCTGATCACCATGTCTGCCCTCGTGTCGCACATGACACCATTGATAATCTCATCTGGCGGGGCCGGGGCAGCCACGTAGTGCTCCCAGCTCAATCCAAGCTCTGGAAGCCGACCCTCACCAGGCAACGTGACAAACCCCGGGAAGTTTTGCCGGCAAAGAACTCCAAGGACGGAGTTGGGCCGGCAGACACTATGATGGTGGTCCCAACCCCTGCATCATGACAAGGCCAACGCATTAGTTATTTGAAGAAACGTGAATGCAGAAGGTACAAAAATATTAAATGCACTTACGTACCTCTCCCCATCAGGGAAAATCAACCACCTCTGCTCGCGGGTCACCGGCATGGACGAGAGCCGTGTAGCACCACGCTGGTAGACGTTGCCCCCCTCCTCCCCCTCCTCATCAGTTGGCTCCCCACCATCATCAGCATGGCCACTCGGCTCCCCGCCATGCTCAGGCTGACCCGACCAGGTACCCCATCTAGACGTGTGCTCCTCCGGGGTCTCATGGGCCCAAGTCTATGCATGTCGAAGCAAGAAAACTTGCGACCGGCCTGAAGCCAACGAAACTCAAGAGCTCCCTTGCATGTGGGGCACGGGAACCTTCCATGCACACACCAGCCAACGAATAGCGCATACGCCGGCAAGTCATGCGTCGAGTACATGTACCAGACACGCATTATGAAGTTCCGTTTGCTAAAGGCGTCGTATTTCTTGAACCCATTATCCCAGGCTTCTTGCAATTCATCCTTAAGCGGCTGCATGTACACATTCATATTTTTGCCCGGATAGTTGGGTCCTGGAATTATCAACATCAGGAAAATGTTCTTTCTTTGCATAATCTGTCCGAGGGGGGGAGATTGAGTGGAAAGACAAATACGGGCCAACAACTGTATTGGGCTGCCGTCATACCAAACACACTGAACCCATCCATGCTGATGCCGACTCGAGGATGCCTCGGATCTGCCGCTTTGTCAGCATGTAATTCATCAAACTTTTTCCACGCAACACCATCCGATGTGTGTACCATCATCAGATTCCCATCTGCATCTAGTTCGGTTCGTTTGCCTGTTTTGTGCCATGTCATCTGTCTGGCCGTCTCTTCGACCATGAAAAGACGTTGAAGTCTTGGTACGATTGGCATATACCGAAGAACACGAACGGGGATTTTGGTCTGTGTCTTCTCACCCATACCGTTGTCTACCACAATATACCTGGAAGACTTGCAAATGGGACAATAGTTCAAGTCCGCATAGTCAAGCCTAAATAAGGCACATCCTTTCTCACATGCATGTATCTTCTCATAGGGCATCTTCAGTGCACGGAGGATTTTGTCCGACTGGTATAGGTTTGCAGGCATTACATGGCCTTTGGGTAGAAAGCGTCCAAATACTGTCATAATTGCGTCATAGCATTCTCTGCCCAAGTTGAACTGAGCCTTCAGAGCCATTACTTGTGAGATGGCATCCAACTGACGAAGCTCAGTGTGCTCGTGGAGCGGACGTTTCGAAGACTCCAACATTTCATTGAAGGCCTTTGCAGATTCCTCCATCTCCTCATCCGAATCCCGAGCATCATCATAGCCTTGCACCATGTTTTCCATCCTGGTACCATGCTCGTCGGTGCGACGACGATCCACCTCAGCTCGGTCATGTTGGGCAGACTCACCATGAAATGTCCACACCGTATAATCGGGCGTAAAACCACTCTTCTGCAGGTGTTTGCCCATTTCAGCCTCTGTCTTCTTTTCCCAATTGCCGCACCGGAAACAGGGGCACCAGGTTTTCTTTTAACCATTTGCAAATGCGGCTTGCACAAACCCCTTAGTTTTTGTGAACCATTCAGCGCTCCATTTGTTCTGACCAGTGTGACCGGTATACATCCACGCACGGTCACTCATCTTGACTTTCAGAGCTACTGGACACACAACAATTATATATGTAATTCACCATGTATATATTCATCAGTTGATCTACTTTGTCAATTTTATTACGTCCATGCAACCTACACTCTAATAGGTAATGATAGGTCCTAATCCCACCCGTGTATGTGTAGATTGGGTTCATTTTCCCATGCTATGCTCCTGATCCGACGCAAAATTTCGGCAGCACCTCCCCGCTGTTCTCCTGATACACGTCTCTGCAATAAACAGAGAGGATGTGTACCCGGAGAACAACAGGGGAGGCACTGACGAAATATATGCGTCGGATCCGGAGCAAAGCATATGGGAAAATGAACCCAATCTACACATACTCGGGCTGTCCATGGATAGCGTTGGACAATTCGAAAGAATCAAGGTTATAAATATGCAAATGCATGCATATTTATAACTATGACGCTTTCGAACGAGAGACACATATTGGTTATGCATACTAATGATTCAAGACACATATATAGCTAGCTATCAAGTTTCATCGGAATAGATCAAATAATTAATGGGGGAGGAGGACTTGTCATTTGTGCACACCCACGAACGAAGGGGCAGAGCTCGTCAAACGCACGACGAGGTCGTCGAAGACCAAACCTTGCAGCGATGAAACAACTGCACATTTAAAACTACACGATCAACACAATTATATATGATGTTTTTCATAACAAAATCGAAAAATATATGACCTAACTAATAATTCACAAATATATAACCCTGTCGGCCTCTGGAAGGCCAAAGAGCACCTTTTCGGGAGGTTTAGGGGGTCGGGGTGTCATGTCGGTGTCGGGGTGCTGTTTTGGGGTGAGGGTGTCGTGTCGGGGTCGGGGTGTCGGGGTGTGGTGTCGTGGTCTGTGTGTCGGGGTGTGGTGTCGGGGTCGGGGTGTCGGGGTCAGGGTGTGGGGGTCAGGTGTCGGGGTGTGGTGTCGGGGTCGGGGTGTCGGGGTCAGTGGTCGGGGTGTTTCCTTCTATCCTTCTTCTTCTTTCCTTCTCTTCTTCTTCTTTTTTCTTCTTCTTTCCTTTCTTCTTCTTCTTCTATCCTTCTTCTTCTTTCCTTTCTTCTTCTTCTTCTTCTTCTTCTTCTTCTTCTTCTTCTTCTTCTTTCCTTTCTTCTTCTTTCCTTTCTTCTTCTTCTTCTTCTTCTTCTTCTTCTTCTTCTTTTTTCATCTTTTTTCTACTTCTTTTCTTTTCTTCTATTCTTCTTCTTCTACTTCTTCTACTTCTTTTCTTCTTCTTCTTTTTCATCTTTTTTCTACTTCTTTTCTTTTCTTCTTTTTCATCTTTTTCCACTTCTTCTTCTTTTCTTCTACATATTCTTTTTTCTAACGCTAACACTAAATTTTCTTCTTTTCTAACACTAAATCTAACACTAACACTAACACTAACAATTAAACAAGAATTAAACAGCAAAAAAAAGAAAAACAGAAAAAAAACTCACCGGAGCAGGAGGCGACGCTGGTGCCGGGGCGGTGGGTGGGTGGGGGGGGGCGGCGGGGCTCCAGGGAAGTGGGATGGCCGGGCGGCGGGGGCGGGGGCGGTGCCGGGCGGGAGGGGCGGGGGGCGGGGGCAGGGGCGGGGGCTGGAGGGGCGGGGGCAGCGCCGGGAGGCGGGACGGTGGGGGCGGTGGCGGGTGGGGGAGGGGGTGGGGGCGGCGGCGTCGCCGGGCGGCGGGGGGCGGTGGCGGGGGCGGCGAGGGCGGGGGCGGCCCCGGGCGGCGGGGGCCGGGGCGGCGTGGGCGGGGCGGAGGAGGTCGAGGGAGAGAGATGAGTAACGGGCGGGGGAGGGGGCTCGGCCGTTAGTTAGGTTAGTTAGGGTAGCCTTTGCCGTCCGTACTCCTTTGCCGTCCGCTTTTGTTCATATTTGCCGTCTGCGGTGGACGGCAAAGCGGGGGGACGTTAAGTATTTTTTAACCAGCTCCTCAGTGGGCCCCCCTCCCTCTTTGCCATCTGCTAGCGGACGGCAAAGATTCTTTGCCGTCAGCTAGCGGACGACAAAGAACAGGCTGATGGCAAAGGCTTTCTTTGCCATCAGCCAGTTCATTGCCCTCAGCTTTCGGGTAGCTGATGGCAAAGAGCTTCTTTGCCATCTGCTAGCTGACGGCAAAGAGCTGGCAGATGACAAAGTAGCTGATTCCAGTAGTGAATGGAGCTCAGCCCACTCGGCCATTTGCTCATTCAACAGCAGCGGACGCGTCGGAGCACTGAACTACTACCAGAACAATTTCTCTACTTCGTGATACACTAGTAGAAAAAGGGTCAAACGTGAAGCACATTAGTGCCCGTTTGTTTTTGGCCTGGTACTAACGGTACCATTAGTGCCGGTTCGAATGGATTTGCATTAATGCCGGTTTGTGTTGAGCCTTTAGTACTGGTTCGTGGCACGAACCGGTACTAAAGGGGTGGTGGCAGGCTGGCGTCAGGCCGGGGCCCCAGGATCACCTTTAGTACCGGTTCGAGAGGTAGTTATATTACTACATCTACTAGTTAGGAAAATTTAAAAGCTACAATTTGGACATGTTTTGCAAAAAGTGTAGGGAAATGTAAAACGGCTATAACTTTTGCATACGATGTCGGAAAAAACGTATAATATATCAAAAAATTCAGCACGAAAATCCGCATCCGATGGAGACGGCCTACGACCTATTTGGAATTTTTTAGAATCCTCAAATTCCAAAAGGAAAAAAAGATATGGTCAAATTTCAGTTTGTTTAAAAAAATTTGGTTAAATCTGGTCAAACTACTTATTCAAGAAGTATTAATGTTACTACATAATTATTCAAGAATATTAGTGTTACTAAATAATTATTTCAATTTTTTGAATTTTGGCCAAATCTGGTCAAACTATGGTCAAACTGTGGTCAAACTATGGTCAAACTTATTCAAGAAATATTAGCGTCACTAAATAATTATTGTTTTTTAGAATAATAGTTTCAAACTCAAACGGTGAAATGTGTGACTTCATGCTCAAGCTAAACTCCTGAGGGTTAATAGGATTGACATCTTACTATTGTCAGGAAAACAACAAGTGCAGACTCGGAAACGAAGGAGAATAGAACCCGAAAGTTAAGCGTGCTCGGGCTGGAGTAGTGAGAGGGATGGGTGACCGGTCGGGAAGTTAGATGATTTGGAATGAGTGATCCACACTTGAGCAGTTAAGAGATGTGATTAGAGACTAAATCATGAAATAATTCAAAAAAAATCAAAAAAAAAATTCCAAAATTTTCAAAAAAAAATTCAAAAAAAACCTTTAGTACCGGTTGGTAACACCAACCGGTACTAAAGGTCCCCCATACCAGGGCGCGAGCTCCCACCACGTGGTGGCACTTTAGGGCTGGTTCGTGCCGAACCGGTACTAAAGGGGGGGGGGCTTTAGTGCCCACCCTTTAGTGCCGGTTATGGAACAGGCACTAAAGGCCCTTACGAACCGGCGCTAAAGCTACGTTTTCTACCAGTGATATTTGAAAAAGTCAGTCGCATCAGCAGCACTCATTGCCAAGTTTGCATACGCGTCTGCAGCACTCCATAATCGATCTAGAGGGGCATACGTCAGATCTCCGAACTTCGTCCGCAACAAAAAGGGCTTCCCAGCCGTGATATCTCCGGCTTGACGGAGCTCCTCCTCTGCTGCTCTGATTTTAGAACGGCTTTCCTTGGCTGCCTCCACGGCTCTCTTCAGGTCAGCCGCTCTCTCTTGGCTTTCCTTTTCAAGAAGCTCATATCGGCCGGCGGCATGTTTTAGCTCAACAGCCATCTTGGTTATTTCCTCTTCGCTCTTGCGATGAGCAGCCTGTTCGGCTTTTAAGTCTTCGGCCGCCTTTAGGGCGGCCGCATCACTTCTCCTGGCTTGTTCCTTGGCTCGGGCAAGTTCTGCCCGAAGGGTCTCCATGGCCGCAGCTCCATCTGCAGTCAAAACATGTTATAGATACTAGCGTCATGCTCCTCTTAATACTTGTTGACCACCCAAAAATACATACCCTGTGCCTCGTCAAGCTGCTCGTTCACAAGCGCAATGTCAGCATCTGCTGCGTCCAGTTGCCGGCTTAGTCCGGCCAACTCAACAGTCCGGCCAGCCACTGGACCATTCGCTGCCTACACATGAAAGCAGCGCGATCATTACCGGGGATTATGATCCTCTGTTTGCCGCCTTGGGACAGCAACCAGAGTCTCAAGGGCTACTATCTGTATAGAGCACACCTAGCATGTGCGGTACCATCAATTTTTTTATATTACTTTGCGTACCTCAAGGCCTTTTAGCAGGCTCGTAAAAGCTTCATGCAATCCACTTTTGGAGGATGAGATCCCCTCAACCACCGTACCCATTAAAGTACGATGCTCCTCTGAGATAGCCGCTTGCTCCAAAAGATCCGTCAGTATGTCCGGTTGCGCACCGGGCAGTCCGGGACTCTTTCCGTGACTCCCCTTAGGAGCCGAATACTCCGGACTTCGGGTGGCCGAAGGGTTACCTTCTGGCCTTGGTGGATCAGGAGAAATCCTCCATGATGACACCTCAGGGTCATGCGCCCCAGGTGGCGGGGAGACAAGGGGAGGCGTTTTGCTCTCCATCATCTCTGGAAGAAGACCCCCCCAAAGACGAACTCTGTCGGGAAGAGTTACGATCCGGACTGCAAGACATACGTCTCGGTTATTGTCCGTGGAGATAAAGCAAAATATATTTATCAAAAGTACTTTTGTTCACTTACAGCTCGGTGGAGGGATGATCCCCTTGCGGGCACTGTGCGGAAGGAATGCCCTCCAGGTTAGGGCCCCCGGGCGAGGGTTTCTTCTCACGTTTGGAAACCCTTGTTTCCAAGTCTTCAGGAGCGGTCCTTTTCCTTACTTGGGGAGAGGGAATTTCAGATTCTTCTTCCCGATTATCCTACTTCATGGAGGTACTAATTCCCCCGGTTTGGATGAGTAATGCGCGAGGCTCGCTTTTGGCTTCTTCGTCTGTCCCTTTATCTTCCCCCGAGGGCACTTGATAAGGTGCGTGCTCCAGCATCCTGGCTAGTACATGATCCGGCGAGCCCTCGGGAAGGGGGGGCGAACACCTGATCATCTTTGCCTTTCTTACCTAGTCCTGGCCAAGAGCAATTCTTTTAGAGTTATGTTATGACAAATGAAAGGGTAGTGTGTTCGGTCGTGGAAATACTTACCTAGGTATCTGGACGATTACAGTTGAGACCCGCATCCTCGGTGGTGTCCGAACACTTTATTCATGATCCGAAGAACAATCCATACATCTCTTCGAGCGTCACGCCGAAGAACTGCTGACTAGTTCGCGGTCCTTCCGGGTTGAACTCCCACATACGGAGAGATCGACGTTGCCATGGCAGGACCCGATGAACTAGCATAACTTGCATTACTTTGACGAGACCGACATCCCTCTTGAGGAGATATCGAATGTGACTTTGCAATGTCAACACATCATTAACTGGCCCCAGTCTAGCCCCTTGTTGACCCATGACGCCAGTTGTGGTGGGGTCCCGAACGGAAGGCGGGGGCAGCCACCCACTTAGTACTTCGAGGAGCTGTGATGTAAAACCACTCCCGTTGCCATAAGTTGGACATCTCCGGGAAGGAACCCTTTGGCCATGGGGCATCGACGCCTTTGCTTTTTGTGGCACCTTCGCATTCTGCGTGTCGCGCATCGATTATCTTCGGCTTCAAATTGAAGGTCTTGAGCCATAAGCCAAAGTGTGGGGTGATGCGAAGGAAGGCCTCACATACGATGATAAACGACGAGATGTGAAGAATGGAATCCGGAGCTAGATCATGGAAGTTGATCCCATAATAGAACATGAGCCCTCTGACGAAGGGATCAAGACTAAAGCCTAGCCCTCGGAGGAAGTGGGAAACAAATATGACACTCTCGTTGGGCTTGGGAGTGGGGATGACCTGCCCTCGGGCAGGCAGCCTCTGCGAGATTTCGGCGGCAGATACCTGGCCTCCCTTAGCTTCTTGATGTCCTCCTATGTCAGAGAGGAAGCCATCCACCGGCCCTGAAGGTTGGATCCGGACATGATTGAAGTTCCGAAGCGCTTCGCCTGAGCCTTGGGTGTTGGAACTCAGGGTGGGGGAAGGGAGGGATTGAGCGTGAGAAGAAAGGGACCAGCTTTGGCCCCTTTATAAATAGGGCGAATATCAAGCGTCCTCCGCGTGGCCGTTTGGAACTTGCCTAAAATCGAGGAGTCATACTAACAAGCACGATTGGGTTACCCACACCCGTATTGATGAGAATCCCGTGATAAGGGGACACGATCTCTGCTTCGACAAGATGTGCCAATAAAACCGCCTCACAACATGTGGAGGCCACGAGGAGGCCACGAGTACCGGGAATAGCGGGGTTTCTGCTGAGCTCCAGAGTTGTACTTACCCTTTCTATACTTCCTTTTGCGGTTCTCTATCTGCTGCTGCTTGCCTTCAATCATGAGGGGCATGTCTGCCAGCTCTTGGTAGTTGGTGAATGTTTCCACCATCAACTGCATACTCAGCTCATCATTCAGTCCTTCAAGAAACTTATCCTGCTTCGCGGCATCTGTGGCCACATCATCTGGGGCGTAGCGCGCTAAGTTGCTGAACTCATCCACGTACTGCGCCATTGTATGATTTCCCTGACGTAAGTTGTAGAACTCACACTTCTTCATACTCATGGCTCCAGCTGAGACATGTGCAGTGCGGAAGGCCCGCTGAAACTGATCCCAAGTAACATTGGCCATGGGGAAAGTGGTGGTGTAGTTCTCCCACCATGAGGCTGCGGGTCCATCAAGTTGATGTGCGGCAAAGTGCACCTTCTCAGCATCTGTGCAACCTGTGGTGGTCAGCTCCCTTCCAATCTTGTGGAGCCAGTCATCTGCAACAATCGGTTCGGCGCTGCTAGAGAACACCGGTGGATTCAAACTTAGGAAACAGGCTAAGTTGTCAACTGGGGGGGTGGTGGTGGGTTGTTGTTGTTGTTGCCTTGGTTTTCGACAAGCAACTGCATCAAGGCATTCTGCTGTTGGATCAACTGAGTGAGCACCGGCGGGAACATGAATCCAAGGTCATGCCTCGGAGGCATCTAATAGGTTTAGAGGGGTGAGGACAGAACAGAATAGGGTCTAAAGAGATATTTCACTACCCATATGCACATGAGACAAACATATTCAATTCACACCACTAAATTCAAACAAGATTCATAGCATCGATCTAAGCTACTATTACAAAAACTCGCAACGATCTCTAACTACTTGGAAGAATAGTAATAGTAATATGGTGGTCAACTAGAAATTTTGATCGGTGGAAGACTCTATAATATCCACTCCAACTTCGTCTTCAAAGTCATCACTGCCTTCATCATCGCTGTCGGGGTGTATGTCTGTGTCATCTAGTATGATGTAGTCTTCAGAACAAATGTCCACTTCAGGCTCGGGCTTCACCACGGGTATTCCTAGCTTCATCTTCAGGTCTTCATTCCACTCTAGTAGTACAACAATTTCTTCTTCATATCCATCACGTGTAGCCTTGAGTTCCTCTTCAAGTTCCATATTCCGGGTCATCACCTTCTTTGTATCTATCATGTTAACACACATCTGGTTCTCATAACGACGAATGTGCTGGTTCTCATAACGACGAATGTGCTGGTTCAAATCCTGTATGTAGGCTGCAATAGATCTGTCCTTCCTGGTGCGAATCATCTCCCATTGCTCATCTCGGCGTCCACATATCTGGTAGGTGGTGTCTTTAACATCCTTATTGTACACCTCGCCTATGGGTCCAATGGTGATGTGGGCGGCCATGCTCTTCCCTAAATTCCAGGTTGATGCATCAAAGGAAAACTCGATGGGCTCGATAAATGGTGCAAAAGTCCTTGGAACACAAACTTGAATCGTCCAGCGCTCCTCTTCTGGTACAGTGGCGGTGAAGGTACCGGTGAAAGTTGGTATGCCGATGTTCAGGTACCTAGTGACTTCCTTCAAGTGTTGTCCGGAAGGGGTTTCGTCATCCGGTTGAGTGAACTTGTTCCTTGGGTCCGACTTCAATAGTGTAGAAATAGAGAAGAGTTAGAAATGACTAGAGAAGAGTATCATGTGGGTTTTCATAGTGGTCGCGTCCTACAGTCAGCGTGTCCTCTGATACCATCTTGTAGCGACCCGATCCTAATGGACCGAAGCCTCTGTGCTTAAGTGTCACCCCTGGATCGGTACTGCTGACACACACACATAGTACTTGAGGATTTATAAGAGTTCAATCACACACTTATTACATCGAGTGTGTCATAAAGAGTACTTATTACAATAATATAGCTGAAGGCCATCTAAATAACTGCGGAAGCTTTGAAGATAAATGTGTCCATCCAACTCCAAGGCAAAACTGAGTGCACGACAACGACCTATCGCACCTTACTCTTCGTCTGAAAATTTTGCAACATGATATGTTGCAGCCATGTAGGTCAGCACATGGAATATGCTGGCAAGATCACACTATAGATCAATGATGAACAAAAAAAATCTATCACTACATGCATATTTGGCTGGTGAAGGCTCTAAGTTTAACATTTGCACAAGGCTGATTTTTCCCTACAACAAAGGAATAGATTTTATTTAACTACTAAGGTTATGCCATTATTGAGAAGGTTCCCCCAACTCAATCCCAAAATAATATTAATAAACCAACAAATTCATTAAGTAAAGTGATGAGATCAATCATAATTCAAATACCAGATACTCAAGATGTCCATAACCGGGGACACGGCTAACCATGATTAGTTTCTACACTCTGTAGAGGTTTGCGCACTTTTCCCCACAAGACTCGACCACATCCATGATCAGAAGATCGAGACATGGTCTTTCCGAAGAATTAACTCTTTACTCTGGGTAGACAGTACCACCTACTTTCCTCTACATCTGCAAGCCTACCACTAATATGTCTCCAACGTATCTATAATTTTTGATTGTTCCATGCTACTATATTATGTGTTCTGGATGTTTAATTGGCTTTAATTTACCTTTCTATATTATTTTTGGGACTAACATACTAACCAAAGGCCCAGTGCAAATTGCTGTTTTTTGCCTATTTCAGTGTTTCGCAGAAAAGGAATATCAAACGGAATCCAAACGGAATGAAACCTTCAGGAGAATTATTTTTGGAACAAATGTGATCCAGGAGACTTGGAGTGGCCGTCAATAAAGAAGCAAGGAGGCCACGAGGCAGGGGGCGCACCCAGGCGGGCAGGCGCGCCCCCCACTCTCATGGGCCCCTCGTGGCTCCACCCATGTACTTCTTCCTCCTATATATACCCATATACCTCGAAAACATCCAGGAGCACCAGGAAACCCTATTTCCACCGCCGCAACCTTCTGTACCCAAGAGATCCCATCTTGGGGCCTTTTCCAGAGCTCCGCCGGAGGGGGAATCCATCACGGAGGGCTTCTACATCAACACCATAGGCTCTCCGATGATGGTGAGTAGTTACCACAGACCTTGGGTCCATAGTTATTAGCTAGATGGCTTATTCTCTCTCTCTCTCTATGGATCTCAATACAAAGTCCTTGTCGATATTCTTGGAGATCTATTCGATGTAATTCTTTTTGCGGTGTGTTTGTCGAGATCCGATGAATTGTGGGTTTATGATCAAGATTATCTATGAAAAATATTTGATTCTTCTCTGAAATCTTTTATGTATGATTTGTTATCTTTGGCCTACTTATGCTATCTTGAGAGAAGCCACTAGTGAAACCTATGGCCCCCGGGTCTATTTTCCATCATATAAGTTTGCAATCTATTTTACTTTGCAATCTTTACTTTTAATCTATATCATAAAAATACCAAAAATATTTATCTTATTATCTCCATCAAATCTCACTTTTGCAAGTGGCCATGAAGGGATTGACAACCCCTTTATCATGTTGGTTGCAAGGTTCTTATTTGTTTGTGTAGGTGCGAGGTGACTTGCGTGTAGTCTCCTACTGGATTGATACCTTGGTTCTAAAAAACTGATGGAAATACTTACGCTACTTTACTGCATCACCCTTTCCTCTTCAAGGGAAAACCAACGCAGTGCTCAAGAGGTAGCAACCACTGAAAGAGGTCAGACAACTTACTCAACTATGCCAGAGCCCATAATAGCTTATGGCTGCACATAGAAGTTTCTAGCAGGAATATATTATGACCCCTTTGAGCCTGTGTGGCATTCCATAGGTTGATCACCCGTGTACTCCGGGATATCCTAGGACAACACTGGATTCTCCAGGTGCCCGCAACCAATCCACCCAGATGTGTATTAAAGTAGCCATCTTAAGTTTCCCTTAGTTATTTATCTTGCAAATTTCATGAATCACACATACCAATCCCCGTCTACGAGCATGGCTACGCAATAAGAGCATAACATATATTCCGGGGGTGATAAAAGGTATTAGGTTCCTATCTCATCAACTACTTAACAACAACCACATGTTCCCAATCCTACTCATGCAATGTTTGAGGGTTGAAACTAATGCATAAAAACTGGGTAATAAAGGGATATGATCAAAGTGTAACTTGCCTTGCTGACGATCAGAAAACCCTAGAGATTCATTGCAGCAAGCTTCGCACTCCGGAAAATCTATCCTAGACAAACAATAGCATAGATAAGAACTCAAGCATAAGATGCAAAAGAAAACCAAAGTTAAGGATCTAAATAGAAAGTTCAAGTGAAGAACTTCGATTTTCAAAAAGAATCAATCAAATCGAAGATACGAAACTGAAGTTACGATCAAAAGAAGTTCAAATTCAAATCTGTTTGAAACCAAATTTTAAACTTTTCCAAAACATGTTTAAGTTGATTATCTGATCAGAGGAGATCATAACGAATAATTTGGCGTTGGTTTTGTTGGATTTGGATAAACGAGCAAAAAGTTGTGATCGTTTAAAGATCAGGGACTAATCCATGAAGAAAAAATAATTACGGATAGGTCCTTGGCAGAAAATAAACAGAAAAAGAAAAATCTAACGAACGAATGTTCTCTACAAAGACCTAATGAACGAAAACCGTTCGCTACCAAAGACAAATGGACGAACATCCGCTAAATAAACTAAACTAAATAATAAACCGACATTTAGTAAGAAACCGAAAAAACCGGATCGGGGTCGGCGGTTTATACCGGTTCGGCCGGTTCGGGCGGATCGGGTGGCGGGTCGTCATCGGCGGCGGCAACGGTTGGCGGTAGCGGGGGGCTCCGGCGACAGCTGTGGGCGGCGGCGGCGGGGCGGTGCGGGCGAGAGGCGGGGTGGCGCGGCGGCGGCTAGTGGCGCAACAGGCGGGATCGGCGGCGATCTACGGTGGCGGCGGCTCGGCTTGAGGCGGCGGGAGGCGTGGCGGTTGTGAGGAGAGAGGGCAGGGGCGGCTCGGCTTATAAAGAGGCCCCAGGGGGTCCGTCTTGGGGAAGGGGCGGCCGCGGCGGTGTGCGCGAGCCGGACTCTGGCGAGTCCGAGTCGGGCGCGGCAGAGGAAGGCGATGGCGCTGCTGGGCCGGCTGGGCTTCGGCCCAGTCAGTCCGAAGTTGTTTCTAAAAAAATAGTGTTGCAAAGTAAAATCCGAATAAAATAAAAATAGAATTTCTAAAATTCCAGTTACAATTTTCATCATCCCCTCCTATTATTTGGGACAATGTCAACGTTTTTGTGGACTAAATGAAAATTTTAAAAATGCACCTTTTTCCCTAATTTAATAAAATGCAACCGAATAAAATTGCAAATAAAATCCAATATTTCCAAGCTGTTTTGAAAAAGTCATATTATCTTCTCTCATTATTTTATTTATTTTTAAATAATTGAAAAAATAATTTCAAATAAAATCACTACAATCCAGTTCGCCAAGTTTGAAAAAAAAATTCAAAAATGGATTTTCGTGAAAACCTCCAACTCTCTCAATTGGTCCTTGAGTTGCTTAAGGTTTCTAAGATCAAAATTCCAAATATAAAAATTCAAAAAAATGCACAAATTATGTATGCATGTGATGACCTAATGAATAACATCCAAATTGAAAATTGGGATGTTATAGCTCCCACTCAGTTTGTAAATAGAGGCTTCACCGCAAGTCTGTATAAAACTATATGCTTTGATCACACTATCAAAGCGTACATTCCCACTCCAAGATGCTTGCACCAGTCCATAAACAGATTATTGGAGCTTGCACACTTTGTTAGCACTTTTAGGATTGACAAAACGTTCTGGCTGCATCATATACAACTCTTCTTTAAGAAATCCATTAAGGAATGCGGTTTTGACATCCATTTGCCAAATTTCATAATCATAAAATGCAGCAACTGCTAACATTATTCGGACATACTTTAAGCATAGATACGAGTGAGAAACTCTCATCATAGTCAACACCTTGAACTTGTCGAAAACCTTTTGCGACAATTCGAGCTTTGTAAATAGTAACACTACTATCAACGTACGTCTACCTCTTTAAAATCCATTTAATACCAATGACTCGCCGATCATCGGGTAAGTCAATCAAAGTCCATACTTTGTTCTGATACATTGATCCCATCTCTCATTTCATGGCCTCAAGCCATTTCACGGAATCTGGGCTCATCTCATCTCTTCCTCATAGTTCGTAGGTCCGTCATGGTCTAGTAACATGACTTCCAGAAAGGATTACCGTACCACTCTGGTGTGCCTACAAGGTTCGATAGTAACTTGATCCGAAGTTTCATGATCATCATCATTAGCTTCCTCACTAATTGGTTTAGGAATCACTGGAACTGATTTCTGTGATGAACTACTTTCCAATTCGGGAGAAGGTAGAATTACCTCATCAAGTACTACTTTCCTCCCACTCACTTCTTTAGAGAGAAACTCCTTCTCTAGAAAGGATCCATTCTTAGCAACGAATATCTTGCCTTCGGATCTGTGATAGAAGGTGTACCCAACAGTTTACTTTGGGTATCCTATGAAGACACATTTCTCCGATTTGGGTTCAAGCTTATTAGGTTGAAGCCTTTTCACATAAGAATCGCAGCCCCAAACTTTAAGAATGACAACTTAGGTTTCTTGCCAAACCACAGTTCATACAATGTCGTCTCAACGGATTTAGATGGTCCCCTATTAAACATGAATGTAGCTGTCTCTAATGCGCGCATAACCCCAAAACAATAGTGGTAAATGGTAAGAGACATCACAAATTGCACCATATCTAATAAAGTACGGTTACGATGTTCGGACACACCATTATGCTCCGATGTTCCAGGTGGCGTGAGTTGTGAAACTAATCCACATTGTTTTAAATGAAGGCCAAACTCATAACTCAAATATTTGTCTTCGTGATCAGATCGTAGAAACTTTATTTTCTTGTTACGATGATTCTCAACTTCACTCCGAAATTCTTTAAACTTTTCAAATGTTTTAGACTTGTGTTTCATTAAGTAGACATACCCCATATCTTCTCAATTCATCTATGAAGGTCAGAAAATAACGATAACTGCCGCAAGCCTCAACACTCATCGGACCGTATACATCGCTATGTATTATTTCCAATAAGTCAGTGGCTCGCTCCGTTGCTTCGGAGAACGGATTTTTAGTCATCTTGCCCATGAGGCATGGTTCGCAAGCATCAAATGATTCATAATCAAGTGATTCCAAAAGTGCATCCGCATGGACTTTTTCATGCACTTTACACACATATGACTTAAACGGCAGTGCCACTAGTATGTTGCACTATCATTATCAACTTTGCAACTTTTGGCATCAATATTATGAATATGTGTATCACTACGATCGAGATTCAATAAACCATTCACCTTGGGTGTATGACCACAGAAGGTTTTATTCATGTAAACAGGATAACAATTATTCTTTTACTTAAATGAATAACCGTATTGCAATAAACATGATCCAATCATATTATGCTCAACGCAAACACCAAATAACATTTATTTTAGGTTCAACACTAATCCCAAAGGTAAAGGGAGTGTGCGTTGGTGATCTTATCAACCTTGGAATCACTTCCAACACACATCGTCACCTCGCCCTCAACTAGTCTCTGTTCATTTTGTAACTCCTGTTTCGAGTTACTAATCATCACTAACAAAAAAGACACATCCATGACATTTTGGGTGAACGAAATTTTTTCTGTCATACATATGACACTTCTATGACGATAATTGTGAAAAAACCTGGTATCATCATAGATGTGGTGGGCTCCTACTTCTATGACAAAAAAACATGACAGAAAATGGGCTTTTCGTCTTGGGCGGGCCGGAGACGCAGCTGCATGACATTCTTTGGGCCTTCCATGACGGAACTAACCGTGGTAGAAGCGAGGGGGAGGAAAATTTTGGGGAGTCCCCGGTTACAGTGGGAGGTAGGGGGCCGAGCGATGCGTGTTTCTCTCGTACACGTACGTGCGTGTGTGCGAGGCATTGGCTCTAACTGAACTCGAGCGAGCCGTTAGGCTCAAACTGAACCCGAGCGATTTCACTACAGGCTACGCGTTACTGAACCCGAGCAATCGATCGATGGCTGTTAACTGAACCCGATCGAGTGATTCCTTCGCTACTGCTGCTAACTGAAGCCGATCGATGGGATGAACAGTGAGCGTTGCGGGGGGGTTTGGATGAAGAGTGAGCGGTGGCATTGCCTCTGGATGAACAGGACCCCGTGGTGTGGTGGAGGGCTGGATGAATAGTAGACGGTCGAGGGGTGCCCGTGGAGGGGTGGATGAACAGGACCCCGTGGTGTGGAGGGCTGGATGAACATTAGACGGTGGAGGGGTGGTTGAACAGGACCCCGTGGTGTGGAGGGCTGGATGAACAGTAGACGGTGGAGGGGTGCCCGTGGAGGGGTGGTTGAACAGGACCCCGTGGTGTGGAGGGCTGGATGAACAGTAGACGGTGGAGGGGTGGTTGAACAGTAGCCGGTGGAGTAGCGCGCGGTGGAGGCTAGATGAACAGGAGCCCATGGAGGCTAGATGAACAGGAGCCCGTGGAGGCTGGAGGAGGTCGACGGTGGAGATGAACAGTATCCCGTGGAGTCCCGTTTTGCGGTACGCCACACCCCTCTTGATGAATAGGACCCCCATTTCGACCGTAGCGCTCCAACACAAGTCCGTTTCCTCCATTTTGCGGTACGCCACACCCCTCTCGATCAACAGGACCCCCGTTTCGATCATAGGAGGTCCGTTTCCTCCGTTTTGCGGTATGCCACACCCCTCCCGATCAACAAGACCCCCGTTTCGACCATAGGAGGTCCGTTTCCTCTGTTTGTCGGTACGCCACACCCCTCCCGATGAACAGGATCCCGTTTCGAACGTGGCCGGTCGAACACAAGACCGTTTCCTCCGTTCTGCGGTACGCCAGGCCTCGTTTCCATCGCCTGTTCCATCCAAGCCCTCCCGATGAACACGATGCATTCTGTTTCCTCCCCATGAACACGATGCATTCCGTTGCCTCCCCATGAACACAACGACGACACTGTTTCTCCGTTCCGACCCAGCCATGTACATGAGCCATCGCCGTACGTATGCGCGAGTAGGCGTTCGAGACCCCGCCCGTATGTACACATACGTGGTCGTAGTTTCTTTCTTGCACCCTGACCGCTGTACGTACGTGTACATGCTACATGTGCGCCTCTACTACGACACATGCGCGCCTCTACATCGACCAGTATTTATGTACGTACACGTTCGCGACCAGAATGACAACGTTTCGTACGCTTCGACCAGGTGGGTCCCGACTATCAGGCACTTCCCTTCGTGCGAAGATGTAGCTGGTGGGTCCCAGCAGTCAAGGGGGCGAATCGTTTTGTTTTTTTGCCCGGACGCATTTCCTTGCATGCGAAGGTGTAGCTGGTGGGTCCCAGCAGTTAGGGGGAAACGTTTTTTTCGTGAAATACGGTGGCCCGTCCGGTGGGTCCCCGTTGCCAGGTGGAGGAATAATTATTTTGCACGTAATAAGGAGGCACTTCCTTGCTGCGGCCGTGGACCCAGCTGTCAGCCTCTCCACGTACAGTCCATGTCTGATGGAAGTCGTTCCTTGACCACGTTGACAACGCTGCGCCGACATCACCAGGGTGGTGGACGACGGCGAGGCCTAGGAAGGGGACGACGGGGAGACGGGGAAGATGCGGCGGTGGAAACCCGCGCGGAGAGGAGTACGAGGGTTCACTGGTTCGGCTGCGGTGTGAGGCTGCCATCGCCGCAGGGCCTGGCCAGTAGTGGGAATAGTAGGGGGCGGTGAGGCCTCTGCGGTAGCACAACCGGCCACGGGAGGCAGGAGCATGCGGCACGACCGGCGCTGCTTTGGGCGGCTGGAGCAAGAAGACCAGAGGTTGAAGAAGCACTACGGCCGTTGCATGGACATCGTACGATCACTGGAGCTAGAATCATTCATATTGACTAAAGTTGACAAAGGCCCCCATCCCAGTCAACTTAGTAGGCCCACAAGTCAGCCTCCAACCATGGTGGGTCCCAGCAAGCAGGGGGAGTATTCATTTTTTTGTGCGTAATACGGAGGCACTTCCGGTGGGTCCGAGCTGACAGCGGGGGGAACGCTTTTTTCGCGAAATACGCTGGCCCGTCCGGTGGGTCCGAGCAGTCAGGGGGGAAACGTTTTTTCACGAAATAAGGTGGCTCGTCCGGTGGGTCCCTGCTGTAAGGTGGAGGAATAATTATTTTGCGCGTAATAAGGAGGAAATTCCTTGCGGCCGCCAGGACCCAGCAGTCAGCCTCTCCACGTACAGTACTTTTCCGATGGAAGTCGATCGTTGACCACGCCGTGCCGAGAGCACCAGGGCGGTGGTCTGGACGACGGTGAGGCCTAGGAAGGGGACGACGCGGAGCCGGGGAAGACGCAGCAGTGGAAGCCCGCGCGGAGAGGAGTACGAGGGTTCACCGGTTCGGCTGCGGTGTGAGGCTGCCATCGCCGCAGAATAACAGGGGGTGTGGGTGAGTGGAGGGATGGCCTGGCCAGCGGTGGGAGTAGTATGGGGGCGGTGAGGCCTCCGCGGCAGCACAGCCGACCACGGGAGGCAGGAGCAGGCGGCATGACCGGCGCTGCTTTGGGCGGCTGGAGCAAGAAGACCAGAGGTTGAAGAAGCACTACGGCCGTTGCATGGACATCGTACGGTCACTGGAGCTAGAATCGTTCATATTGACTAAAGTTGACAAAGGCCTCTGTCCCAGTCAACTTAGTAGGCCCACAAGTCTGCCTCCCACCATGGTGGGTCCTAGGTAGCAGGGGGAGTATTCATTTTTTATGCGTAATAAGGAGGCACTTCCGGTGGGTCCACGCTGACGGCGGGGGGAACGTTTTTTTCGTGAAATACGCTGGCCCGTCCGGTGGGTCCGAGCAGTCAGGGGGGAAACATTTTTTTTTGTGAAATAAGGTGGCCCGTCCGGTGGGTCCCTGCTGTAAAGTGGAGGAATAATTATTTTGCGCGTAATAAGGAGGCACTTCCTTGCGGCCGCCTGGACCCAGCTGTCAGCCTCTCCACGCACAGTACTCTTCCGATGGAAGTCGGTCGTTGACCATGTTGACCACGCCGCGCCGAGAGCACTAGGGCAGTGGTCTGGACGACGGCGAGGCCTAGGAAGGGGACGATGCGGAGCCGGGGAACACGCAACAGTGGAAGCCCGCGCGGAGAGGAGTACGAGGGTTCACTGGTTCGGCTGCGGTGTGAGGCTGTCGTCGCCGCAGAATAACAGGGGGTGTGGCTGAGTGGAGGGATGGCCTGGCCAGCGGTTGGAGTAGTATGGGGGCGGTGAGGCCTCCGCGGCAGCACAGCCGGCCACGGGAGGCAGGAGTAGGCGGCACGACCGGTGCTGCTATGGGCGGCTGGACCAAGAAGACCAGAGGTTGAAGAAGCACTACAACCATTGGATGGACATCGTAAGGTCACTAAAGCTAGAAACGTTTATTATTGACTAAGTTGACAAAGCCCTTGGTACGCTCCAACTTAGTAGGCCCACAGGTCAGCCTCCGAAAGGGTGCGCCCCAGATGTCAGGGGGATGAATCATTTTTTGGGCGGCCGAAGCTAAGAATATCCGAGATTGAAGAAGAAGCACGACATCCGTTGGATAGACATCCAACGGCCACTGCTCCTAGAACTGTGTGTTCACTATAATAAGTTGGCAAAGCCTTGCATACGCGTCAACTTATTTTTTTAGGGGACGTGTCACTTAGTAGGCCCACAAGTGTGTGGCAGAGAACTTATAGCCCATTTGCGTTTTGTAAGAATGTACAACCCATTTTGGAATTCTAATGGAATTTACAACAGCCCATTTACAGTTTGTTAAAAGTACATCCCATTTTCTAGCTAGGACAATGATTAATAATTTCTACCAACCGTTGAAGACAGAATTCAATAAAAATTTCCCACATTTTGATGGGCTCCGAAATATTTTTATCACGAAATTTCTAGTCAGATTAAATATAAATTTGTATTACGCAAAAATCCAATGAAACATTGCGCGCGCAACAATGAAAATTTAAGATTTTCAAAATCCATAAATAATATTTTATAAACTAATTTCGTGTTTGGTGCATTTTTTATAGTTACTGCCCAGTTTTTATAATTACATCCCATTTATTATTTTTTTAAAGCCCATTTTCCTATTAAGCCTAATGCATCCCTCCTAGGAAAGATTTGCAGCCCAGCGGGCGGAGAATAACAAGTTGACCTTGCCTGGGTATTCCTCAAAAAGACATATAGCTGGGCTAGCCATTTTCATCTAGAAAAAATTAGTATCTGGGTTGGATATCTGGTCTGGGATAGACGGGCCACAGCCCGCCCAGTTACTACCCTGCTCTCCTCTGAACAACAACGAAATCATCGCCAAGAAAAACTCTGCAGTGCTCACGCCTCAAAAACACAAATACTGCTCGAGCTGCTTGGTCCCAGCTGTCGGCCGCACCTTGTGCAATTCTCCCGTTTATATTGACTAGATAGGTTGACAATGGTGTGGGACCGTGATGTCAGGAAACCAGGAGAAAGCAAAAAAAATATAGTTCTACATAATAAGGAGGCACTTGCATACGTACGGCTATGGCCCTAGTGGGTCCCTAGTGTCATCCAGTCAAAATAAAGTCATCTCCTGAATCCTCATGTTCGTTGACGATGTTAACAATGCTCGGTGCCACGGTGAGCGCAATAACTCGAAGGACAACGCAGAGGGCCTCGCGGGCCCTACGGATGGTCTGATACAGCACCCGCTACTCATTCAGGAAGCCAGGATCATCGGACACCTATGAGCACCTTTGAGAAACTGAGAGGGCATGAAACGGTAAGGCCACGCTTGGGAGCTCTGGTTTATTTCAAACCTGTATTAATATACAAGTGTAATTTACTCGTCATCGAAAATAACGCGTAAAATACAGGCGTAATGAAACCGAGGGCCTGAGGTCTGTAAGTAAAACCGATGGGTTACGCGTGTAATTTGAGAGACCAGTGTATATTTTACGAGCACTACTATATGGACGACATTACCAGACGACACATGCACAACGCGCGTGTCATGCCATCCATTGGCAAGGCTGAAACAGCAACTAACGGCTGGATTAGCAATCGTCCGAGTGTCATTCAACGTTTTTATCGTGTGTCAAGTACTTCCGATATTTTACTAGTCGAAATCGACCAACCAAGCGCCTTCGCCCGAGACCATCTGCTTTAATTTACAAGCGTCAGTTTTACAAGCGGTTTTGGTTGGAAAATGACGATCCAATCACGGCCTAATATCATGAGTTGGTCGGAAGATCATATGGTTTCACGTCTAACCTACCCGACTTGTCGTATAGGCTATGAATGAAACATCAGACGATGAACTTCTTAAGAACGGAAACAACAGAAGAGGATGATCTTCTTAACAAGCAAATCACTGGCATTAGATCAACATGAAAAACAATACAAAGCATTATTCTCAGGAGGCACAGTGAACAGCTCGTGATGCCGCATGCCACAACATTCCAAGCTCAACTTTGCAATCAAACACAAGGCCTGGCATTACATAGAAAATATTCAGAACAAACTCTTAACACAGGAATATCTCAGCAGAGTAACTATTTACTTCTAAACTGAACACAGGAATAGGAAAAAACACTCGACGCTGCTCACTGCAAGGGCGTCCCACTCAAAAATATCAAATGCATGTCTTCTGGCTAACATCAATGAGAAAATTTTGACAAGGTTTTCCAATTCCAATATATTAAACTAACGCCTTCTTGCTAACATCAATCATTAAACATTGACAAGCATTTCCCATTCAAAATATGTAATGCCTATGATCGTGGAGTCCTGTCGTAGCTTTTGTACTTGTTTGGGCACTTTTTGCCCAAGGCACTCCACGTGTTGTTAAATTGCCAATGGTCTCTGCAGACTAGTCATGTCACCGGTGTCTAATAATACTCTGAAAAGCTTCTCGGTCATTCCTTCTGTAATGTAGCGCAAACAGTGACTGCTTCTTTCTGCAAAGTGGAACGACCAACTAGACCCAGTAATGCAGCAGTTTACCTTACACATTGGCTCCTTTTGTGCAGTTCAACTAAAATCAAAGTTGGAATAAAACCGAGCTTTAATTTTGATATCCTTGTAAGAAACAATAGGTATAAGGGAAACAATTACTAGGAAATAACGGTTGATGACTTGTACTCCGAGAAGAAAAGCATCTACTGATCTACTTTATCTTAATGGGAAACAAAGCAGGAGAGTAGCAATTCTCCATCAGTGTGATTCATTTATATTGACTGAGACATTATCTTAACAATGCCTTGTTTCAACATGCATAAAGAACGATAAAGCTTATAAAGGGGTGATGCTGAATTTGTTGTAACAAAGCAACAAGCATCATGTCTGGGTTGGTCCCATTTTTGTTCACTATGGGAAAAGACAGCAATACAATAGCTTCAATTCATCATTTATTTAAAACAGTACCAATACAAGTAGCACAGCATCTCAAAACACACTGCACGATCATGTGGATGAAGGCAAGTACCAACCTGTCATGACGCACACAAGATCACGTACGAATCTGCCAACACGAATAGGAAATCCAATCTCATTTTGCGCAGTTGCACTGAAATCAAGCAAAGTGTTTCGCGTAGCAAAGCAAAATGTCACAATAGCAACAAGTTGAATAGATATCCCTCTATAAACAGAGGAAAAAAGGAATCAATTACTGGCTAATAAAGGAGGATGAAACATGCAGCCACAAAAATGGTAATCCCGCCAATCCCTAACAAGTGTTGCAGTTTTGAAATAAGATTTAGTAGTTAATTCTGAGACTGGCATCAATTACTGGCTTATAAAGCGGGTGATGCTGAATTTGTTGTAACAAAGCAACAAACATCATGTCTGGGTTGGTCCCATTTTTGTTCACTACTTAATGGGACAAGATAGCAATACAATAGCTTCAATTCATCATTTATTTAAAATAGTACCAATACAAGTAGCACAACATCTCAAAGCACACTGCACAATCATGTGGATGAAGGCCTGTACTGGCCTTTCATGAGACGACCAACATAAAATATGAATCTACCAAGACGAATAGGAAATCCAATCAAGTTTTGTGTAGTTGCACTGAAATCAAGCGAAGTTGACGGTGTGACATTTAAGTTTTCTATAGCAACAAGTTGAATAGATATCCCTATTTTAAGAGGCAAAAAAGAAAACAATTACTGGCCAATAAAGGAGGATGAAACATGCGGCCACAAAAAGAAGCATCTACCTTATCTTGATGGAAAACAAAGTGTAGGATAATAGCATTTCTAAAACGGTTGCATTGATTCATATTAACAGAGAAATTCTTTTAAAACAGATCAGTAGTTAATTCTATGATTAACAACAGCAAAATAGCTGCATGGGACATGCCAGCACCATGTGCGTCCACACGTATAAATGGGTGATGCAGAGTATGTAGCCAAGCAGCATATATGCGCTGGTCCCATATTTGTTCTCTTTGAACCTTCTTCCTATGTGAGGGCAGCAAATCTAGTCATGCACAAACTACCCGACCCCCCAGTTTCTTTCCCTTTTCAACAAAGAGATCGGTTCCTTATAGATGTGTGTACTGGGTTACCCGCTTTTTCCCCTTTTGACCTACAAAGCGGCTGGATAGCCGGTCTATACTACTTTCCGCCCCTCCTTTCCTCATTGAACCACGTCCTAGATTCTTGCTCCAGCCCACCGCACCCTTCTTTCCTCTTTGCACCAAGACCTAGATTCGACTACAGATCGAAAAAGATCCACATGCAGCTAGAGCAACGACGGTTTCAAAGAAACTTATACCTTAGGGTTGTCGGGATGTGGCAAGGCGTGCGGCGGGAGGCCGGATCTGCCCACACTACGTATGGCAGCGAGGAAGAAGGGGTCAGTGGCCCTCCCGCATAGGCGCTGGGTGAAAGAGAACAGCGCAGCCGGCAGTAGATTGCCTCCCTCTCCGAAGGCGATAGAGTGAACGCTGCACCTCCTCCCCTTCCCGGTGCGACGGGATACAGACGCCTCCTTCACCAGCTGTGAGGGGGGAGAGAGAGACAAGAGGCCAACGCAGTCTTGTTTAGATCTGGTGAAGAGAGGGTGAGAGACTGAATATAGCAAACCCTAGCAAATGAACGCCGAGCCTCCAGCGTGTAACATATATGTAGTGCGGCGAGCGTGTGGAGAGTGCAAACCCTAGTGAACAAGCGCTGAGGCTCCCACTTATATATATATATATACTACTGTAGTACGGACTGAGCTCCGGTGCCTTCACTGCACCTGCTTTTGGTTGTATGACAGGTGAGCCAGCCACATTTTGGGCCCACTTGTCATAAAACCCTAGAGAAAATTGCACCAACGTGAAAGACGACTGCGTCTCCAACGCAACCAAGGTGAATTGACGAAGGATATCATCTTTGTGCATAACAATCAAAGAGCACTGATGGAAGAAAGCTTGTTTTTCGTTGAAAATCGATCAGCTTCACCAGCCGACGCAACCATGAGGCGCAACCATGAGCATCGATAGGTCATCGTGGTGATGCATCATCCATTTGGCATCAAGTTTGGGTGAGGCACCTAAGAAGTTCGACAAATCCTCACTGTGGTCTGTTTCTTCTCAGTAATCCATCTCGGGGAAGGAAGAACCACGTGGCAGAGGACAGTGAGGCGGAACAACAATGGCCATCCAATTTTGTGCAGTTACACTAAAATTGAGGAAGACATGCCCGGGTATGGAGACACGCATTGCTGTTTCCAAAAATATAAAAAAGGGTTAGCAACAACATCTCAATTATCAATAAGAATTAATGAAAAGTACACCAACAAACAGAAGCATCATAATTATCTTGATGGGAACTAAACCAGGATACCCGAGAAAAAAAGCATTTCTTCATTTAACCAGTGATAGTACTACCACCATATGGACAATGATCGCACAACCACCATGTACTTTTTGTCGAAACAACATGTATACCTCCACCGAGGCATAAATCATGACAACTTTTTGAGTGGCATTTCCTCTATAATAGTACTAGTAGGTGATGTTGGACCAGCCAACGAACCCTAGCTACTATGCATGGGGAGCTGGGGAGTATTCGCATAGAAGAAAACCCACACGCAGCGACCTGGGGAGCTGGACCAGTACAAGAAGTTATACCTCAGGTGGGCGAGATGTTGTTTAGGCGTGCGGGCGGGATCTGCCCACACGACGGCAGCGAACAAGGGCGCGGAGGATCTTCGTCCGCGCCAGCGCTGCTCCAAGAGGACGGTGCGCATCGGCTTCCTCCATCGCCGACGGCGACAACGTCAACGCTGCACCTCCTCACCTCCCGCAGTGAACGGGATTTGGCCGGATCTGTGACCACCGGTGAGGAGAGAGATAGAGTGGACAATGTCAACTTGTTTTGATATGGAGAGGGTGAGAGAGCGAGACGCGAGATACTCTATCAAACAAGAGGCTATAATGGAGTACAAAAATCTCTCCATAGCAGTGGTTTTCAATAGAATATGCGCGTTCCTGGAAAAAAGAAACGAAAACTGGCGGACAATTTTTTAAGGGTCTATCTAGGACACATCTAGATGTGACATAGTTATGTCACATATAAGTTGATGTCCACTCTGTTTGTGGTCTTTTCCTAGTTTTTTTTGTTTCTTGTAGCTACATTATATACTTGTGGGAGCTTAGATGTGATATCCTTAAATAACATCTAGATGTAAATTAGACAAACTGATTTTCTAACGTACCAAGAAAGAAAACTCGATCAAAAACACGCCCCTGCTTCCAGGTCGCGAGAGTCGTCGCGCAAACACACATAGACATGCATATCCGTGTTTACGTAAAATTCCATTTCCATCTCCATCTCCAATCATATTTGTCCAACTGGCACATTATTTACATTGTTAATTATATACGCAGCAATGTTAACGTACAACATCTCTTGTTTGCACACGTCCGGACCGCTGCCACGGCCGGTCCTAACCAAGCCAAACCCTCTTCATCACCCGCGCGTGCTTCCCACCCGAAATGGTCAGTGCCGCATTCATGCCCAGCTAGAGCGGACGCGACCTCTCACTAGCGCCGGCATTGATTGCGGTGCGCCGGCCGAGAGAGCATCGCCCGCGCCGCTTCCGGGTGCACGCGACTGCTCCGCGTTCAAAGGTCGCAATAGCCGGCTACAACATGCGTGATCTCTTCCAGTAGTAAATTCTTGGGAGTCCATGCTATAGCTAGCTGTCCTCCCCCAACTCGTCAATCTCTTCCAATAGTGCTAGTACTCCATGGCGCGATCCATCGACAAGCAGGCGGGAAAGTTATGGTATACTACTCGGTTTGCGGTGAGTGGCATGCCGAGCGACCGTGTGGGGTCGAGCTGTGGAAGAGGGTGAGACACGAACACAACAGACGTGATTTAAACGTTGGTTTTGCTCGATGGCACGATCCAACGAAACGAAACATTGGTTTCTCTCCGTTTCCATTTTTTCTCCGGAAAAACGGAAATTTTCCACTCCATTTTCATTCCTATTCCAAGGTTGCCCCGTTACAACATTCCATCAAATATAAAGGAAAACTAGGACGCATGCTGATGCATCTCAATGATTCACAGATCATAGCCAATATTTACTTCGCAACTAAAGAAAAAAGTTGTGAGAGCGTGTACGATAGAAAAACTACTGATGGGGTCACTATGACTTAAACCCTAAACCATAAACATGATTTAATTTCCTGGCCAGGTAGAACCTGTCGAAGGAATGTGCTAGAGGGAGATTCTTTAGTGAGAATGTCAGCAACAATAGAAGCAGCACTCTTTGGTTGTCCACCTTCTGCTACCTCTTGTTCCATAGCACTTTCCATGCCGGGAAGGAAAGCCGGCTGGCACCCTCGGATCATACGATGCTTTTGTGCAGTTCCACTAAAATCGACCTGAGCATCCTTGATGGCAAAGATATTGAAGAAGTGTGATTAGAATAATAGTACTGGCACTAGTTCATGAGACATAAACTCATCACAAATAGAAGCCGGTAGAAGTAGAGAAAGATCGACATGGAGATGGAGCTACGGTAGTGGAGCAAGCCGGCTCCAAAAGGAAGATGGACTACCTGGGACATCGGGCTGTAGCTAAAAGGGCGGTTGGGACGCGGCATCGGCCCATACCAAAGTGACCCCCGATTGGGACGCACCGACTGTGGGTTTTCTCCCTCCTCAATGTCGACCGCGTCTACGCAGAACATTGTTCCCTTCCCCCAGCTGCGGGATCAGGCCTGTCGTTCTATGCTTGTGAAGAGAGCAAGCTAAGCAAGCAGGCTTGTAGCTTAGGCTCCTGCTAGTGTATATATAGTGGTTTTGTTTTTCTCTCCATATCAACCATTTTATATTGCGTACGTGTCATTCAAGAGTGAAATGATGGTTGCTTCTTCCGACTAACTTACTATGTGATTTGACTGCTCCTTAGTGGCCCCTACACATACTCCCCCTACGTGTATGCAACAGTCACACGTACACATGGACGCAAAAACGCGTGCGACGCCCTAATGCATGCATGTCCGAGCACACGACGGAACACACACGGTCACGCTCAAGTGCTCAACCTACACGTGCATGCACACACATACTCAGTCAGGGTGAGCTAGTGACCGTATGAACATTGGAATATATATATATATTGAGAGCAATGAGCGAATTATGAAGTCCACTGACCATATTTTTACAAATATACAGTGAAAGACAGTGTATTTATCTCGTTTGAAATTAAGCCATATTAACCGAATAGGAGGCGGTATGGAGTAGCATTACTTTGTTGTGCCCCGTCAACTTGCCGAATGAGGAGAAGGTTGCAGGACGAGAGAAGCTTGCGCGCGGTGGCTCGCAGGACAAGGAGAAACTTTTGAATAATGCAAGCTCTCCCTCGCTCAGGCGGTGGACATGCAACAGTTAATTCGGTGTCAGATTGCCAGAAGCATACACTATACTACTAGTGCTATTATTGTTCGACTTCCCGAACAGCCAAGCGCAAAGTTTACTAGTACTACTACTATAGTCCATAAAGGTACGTACTATACTAGTACTAGGAACCGGATGGAGGAGCGTCTGCACTCTTATTATAATTTTAAAATGTGATAAAGCAATCTTCAAGACATTTGGTTCTCTTCGAGGGTTCTCGCATGTGATAATGGAAGTTGATTGCACGGAACACTCGCCACAATTCTCGCTTAATTCTGGCTCATATCCTGTTACAAATAGTAGCGCTCAGTAATATTTCCTATTTTTTGGTTATTCACCATGTAAACAGGTCAGCAAACCTTGCGGCGCATCTTCGTGCGAACCGTGCTTGCTGTACTTTGAATGTGGCCGAGAGCTGGCTTGATGAAACACCTCGCTTCCTACTTCTTTTTTTGCGGGGTACCTCGCTTCCTAGTGACCAGTGTCTTGGCTGATCATCCTAAGAATGCTTATATATGAATAAAGCTCTCTCATTTACCCGCAAAAAAGATTAAGCCATATTAACCGAAAAGGAGGGAGTATGGACTAGCACTACTTTTTGGTGTGTCCCGTCAACTCGCAGAACGAGGAGAAGCTTGCAGAACAAGGTGAAGCTCGCTTACGCCTTTTGACTAATGCAACCTACCCTCGGTGGACATGCATCAGTCCATTCGGTGTCAGATTATCAGAGGCAAAGTCCTACATTGTAGTACCCAACATGCGGAGTACCATCATTGTTCGACTTCACGAAGGGGCGAAGAGACAAGCGCAGTAGTACGCGTACTTGGTTTTGCACCTTCATACGACTCCACCCTCCGTCACAGTTTACAGGGCGCGCTTCATTATGATGCATTTCTATCAATGCATTTCCACGACCAGAGAGACTTTGACGCGTTTGGTTTGATGCTCAATTAATTAGGGCGTGGTAACCGCAATCAAGTCCACAATTTTCTCTCCATGTACTGTACCACTAGGGAGTGCATGCATGTGTGTACCCGGGGTGGAAGCACTGCATGCATGTGTGTATGCATTATTCCCTCTAGTAATAGACGCCGTGCTATAACTACCAATGCTATTTTTCAGGCTGATCGCTACTCGCCTTGGTCCCACAGATTTTTTTCTTTTTTCTGAAGCGCGTTGTATAAACAGTGACGGATGGAGTAGTATGAGCGGATTCAAAGAAGAGCGTATTGATGGTTGCTTCTTCAGAGCAACTTATAGTGGGAAAGGTGGGGCTTATGATTTGACTGCTCACTACTGACTATTAATGTGGCGCAACGACCGGGCTAAGTCTCCCATGCAGTTGTGCACTAGCCCCTCGGTTCTTAAATATACTCTAGAGTATTTGTATTTCTAGAGATTTCAACGAGTGACTACTCAAATATTTGTCTTTTTAGAGATTTCAAATGGACTGGCACATACGGATGTATATAGACATATTTTAGAGTGTGGATTCACTCATTTTGCTCCGTATGTAGTCACTTGTTGAAATCTCTGTTAAGACGAATAGAATATTTAGGAACGGAGGGAGTACACATATGAAGCAAAATGAGTGAATCTACACTCTAAAATATGCCTGTTTGAAATTTGTAAAAAGACAAATATTTAGGAACGAAGGAGTATAATTTTGTGCATGGCACATGGACCCGGATGATGAAGATGCTTCTGGCAATGCTATCAAGCTTCCATCATTTGTTTACATAATTGACGTACTATACAAATAATTTTCCAGTGACATGAAATTGTACAATGATGTGAGCTTTTAGCTTTTGTTTCGTGTATCTTGCCATCGATGCTCTTTCGGAAACAATAAAAAACTTCCTTGCTAATGCATGTCAATTATTAGCAGATCAAAGCTAATAATTACATCACAACTGAAGACAAAGTTACGAGAAGGTGTTAAATTAAAACTGATCCATGCTTTCATTGGCAGCAACGTGCCCCAGCTCTGTCTAAATCAACAAGGCATGTAGGGAAAAAAAGTAGCTGTCTGGAGCATGCAACATTCCGATCATTTTGTGCAGTTCCACTAAAATAGAGTTGAGCGTCCCTGTTCCAAAGATATCAAGTGTGATTACAGTAATAGAGGACTGCTGATGAAACAATAAACACACAAATAGAAGCCGGTCACCTTTGCAGTCTCTCTTAAGACTAACTAGTTGGAGAAGATTAGGATCGGAGTTGGATGAGGAGGATAGAGCAAAACCAATCTCTCTTTGTGCAGTGGCACTAAAATGTAGAGATGTTGCCCGTGTGACATTTTAGTACAACTGCACAAAACACTCTTAAGAAAAAAGTGATTTGTGCAGTTCACCAAAAGGTCGCAATAGCAACGACGTAAAATGGATAGCCCTGTTTGCAAAAAAGAGGTAGAAAGGAAACAATTACTGGCCAATAACAGTTCATGACACATGCGACGACAAAAAAGAAGCATATTCCTTGTCCTAAGGGAAGATAACAACACAGTTGTGTTTGTCTAAAATGGTGTGAGGAAGAGAATGCAATATGGAAAGTACGCCGGACGAGCTACGTTTTGGGCAAAGAACTATGGGAGATCCACATGCAGCGACGGGGGAAAACGGGCAGTAGAGCAAGGTCGTAGGGGATACTTGGAGGTCGTCGGGATGTAACTAGGTGAGCGGCGGCGGGCGGAATCTGCGAGCAGGTGGCGTAGGCCCTGCCACGCTGGAGCTTGGTCAGAGAGAACGACGTGTACCGCAGACCGGGACGTGCTGCCTCGGCGCCGTCGAACGGAGAAACGATGCACTTCCTCCCTTTACCCCGGCGGATGGGATGCGGCCGGATCAGTGACCAATGGTGAGAGAGAGAGAGAGAGGCCACCGCACTCCCTTTCCCCCGGCGGAGGGGATGCGGCCGGATCAGTGACCAACGGTGAGAGAGAGAGAGGCCACCGCACTCCCTTTCCCCTGGTGGACGGGATGTGTCGGTGTACAAAAGAGGGGTACACTTTTTTGTACCCCTATAACTGTGCACGGGCAGTCTGAGCCACAGGCGCCACCACACCAATCAAGGCAAGGGAGGTGAGCCAGGGAAAGACCGAAGCTCAAGGGAACTAGGACGATGCCAAGGCTAAGACCACGAAGAGCAAAAGGGACGAAGCGGAGTCCCCCGGCAAGATCCTTGCCGGGAGACAGCTTTGGCATCCTCGGCAAGACCCTTGCCGCGGCGACTCACCCCACGCCTACGGAGCAAATTACCTTGAGTCCACTGCCCCCAAGGGGCAAGGATTCGGGAGACATCCCCGTGGTGGCATGCAGATCTTTGTGAAGACATTCAAGATCAGATACGCACTAAGAAGACGACGACCTTTGGCGAGATACCAGCCAGGGAAGACCACGAGACCCCTGGCAAGCGCCTTGCCGGGGATGACAGCAGGCGCCTCGGCAAGACCCTTGCCGGGGCCCCGGTAAGGCCCTTGCCGAGGACATCCACAGGGCCACCATCAGGCCCACGCCGACTAAACCTCCACCACCGTACGCACGCAGCTGCCGACCCAACCAGCTGTGCAGGCACCTTCGTGGCGGCATGCAGACCTTCGTGAAGACCCACCACTGCGCCACCTTAGCTGCCTGCCTACCTACATGGCATCACAGGCATCGCTGGCCAGGGCGCGTGTCGACACAAGAAGGAGCGGCGACGGACGACACAGGTTTCTCCCTCGTCCCCGATAAAGCAAGGACACCTAAGCAAGACGCATTAAATGCACCTTGTCATGTGATGCGAGGGATAACCTCGCATCACTGTACCCTTTCCATCTCTTGTGTGCCACTGTGGCGACCCCTTCTTCTATAAAAGGAGGCCCGAGGCGACCAGGAGAAGGATTCGGCGTTTTGGAGCTCCTAATGCCCCAGAGCTAGCTCAAGAACAAGAATATACATCCACCAAAGCAGGAGTAGGGTTTTACGCATCCTCGCGGCCCGAACCTGGATAAACAAACTGTGTACTATCTGTTTGTAAGCATACTGTATTTGTACGCTGTAGTTGTACCGTAGACAGGAGTGCGTGTGTGCAGTTTTCCCTGTAAGCACACTCGCCCACCTCCTCTGATCGTGGTCACCCCACGACCCCGTTTGTGGCTGCGTGCCCCCTCTTGTAAACTATATCTATGCCCAAGTGCAGTAGAATCGATGCGCTCGATCTCTTCTCCTGAAACATGGTATTAGATACTGAGGAAACGAACCCCTTCGCTCCTGACCTCCCTCCCCCTTCCACTGCCATGGACGGCAACCCCGTCCCCTCTCCCACCTCCTCCGACGACGGCGATCGCGCAGCCGCTGGCCTCCTCCAGAACGCCCTCCTCCAGCCACTCCGCGCCTTCCCCGCGTCTATCCTCCAGACCATCGACATCCGCCATCATGTCCCCATCGTCCTCGATCTTCATGCCGGCAACTATGCGCAGTGGCGCGCTTCTTCCACACCATCGTCGGCATGTTCGGCGTCCGCGATCATCTCATCACCCCTGCTGCCCTGGCTCGCCGTGACCCCATGTGGGTGATGATCGATCACTGCATCGTTCACTGGCTTTACGCCACCATCTCGCCGGAGCTGCTCGACACGGTCATGCAGCCTGAGGACACCGCCGCCATTCTTTGGACGGCCATCGAGGTGATCTTCCACGACAACCAGCTGTCTCGCGCTGTGTATGTCGACGCCGAGTACCACGCGCTCGTCCAGGGCGATCTCATGATCATGCAGTACTACACTCGCCTGAAGGCGTTCGCCGATCAGCTTCGCGACCTCGGCCAGGCCGTCTCCGAGACCCAACAGCTGTGACTTGACCGGCGATCTGTACCGTGTGATGCCCTGCCACGCGCTCCCTCCCTCACGTTCGTTCGCTGGCGTCGCCACCGTAGAGCTATGGCACCAGCGTCTTGGCCACCCTGGGGATGATGCTCATCGCCGTGTGCTGCCTCAGCTCTCCTTCAGTTGTGCGCCCTCGGCTGTCCACACATGCCACGCCTGTCGGCTGGGCAAGCACGCTCGTCTTCCATTCGCCACTTCACATAGTCGTAGCTATTTCCCCTTTCAGTTGTTGCATTTAGATGTTTGGACATCTCCTGTGGCTAGTGTGTCTGTTTTCTGTACTATCTGGTTGTACTCGACAGTTGCACTCATTATGTTTGGACCTTTCCCTTGCGTCACAAGTCTGATGTTCTTTCTGTTCTTACTGAATTCTACACCTACGTTCAGACCCAGTTTGAGCGCCCCATTCTCGCCTTTCAGATAGACAATAGCAAGGAGTTCGATAGCGCTGCTGTTTGCTCGCTCCTCTCCACCCACGGCACCACTTTCCGCCTTTCCTGTCCATACACGAGCCAACAAAATGGCAAGGCTCAATGACAGTGTACGCTCTCTGCTCTTCCATGCCTCCATCCCCGCACGATTTTGGGTTGAAGCTCTTGTCACCGCCACCCTTCTCCTCAACTACAAACCGTGCACCACCTCCTCGCCGCGATCACCACACAAGCTGCTCCTGGGCGCTGCCCCCGGACTATTCCATTCTCCGGGTGTTTGGTTGCCTCTGCTACCCCAACACCTCATCCACCGCACGGCACAAGCTCGATCACCGGTCTGTCTCTTGTGTGTTCTTGGGTTATCCCCCTGACCATCGTGGTTATCGTTGCTACGATCCCGCCACTCGTCGTGTACTTACTTCCCAACATGTATGCTTCGATGAAACCTCGTTTCCCTTCGCCGCAGTGCCACCGCCTGCCCCTAGCGCTCCGCCGCCCCTGCGTCTCGTTCTCGTGCCCCTCCAGCGGTAGCTTACGCCTGTCTCGCCGGCGCCTGTTGAACCTCGCAGCTCCAGCGGTAGCACGCGCGCGCTTTCCGGGACTTCAAACTCCACCGCCGGATCCCATCTAGCGGACCCAGCGCCTCGTCCTCTGGCGCGCACCCGTTCCTTTCAAGTGACGCTGTTTGATCTGCCTCAACACCATCCAGCGGCTCCAGCCCTCTGTCGAGTGGCGCGCTCCTGCTTCCTTCACGTGCCATCGTCGGATCTGCATCGCGCGGCCCTGATTCAAACTCTGGTGTGCCCGCGCTGCCACCTTCTTCCACCACAGAGGCAGCGCCCCAGATCATCACCCGTGCTCGCGCTGGCGTATTCTGCCCCACCACACGGCACCACGACGTCTACATTTGCAACGCCGCTGTTGCTCCCTCGCCGGACGTCTGCTGATCCCGCGATCTGTTCGTGATGCGCTTTGCGATCCGAACTGGGTCGCTGCCATGAAGGAAGAATTCGCTGCACTCATCGGCAACCGCACCTGGGAGCTCGTTCCTTGTCCCCCCCGTGCCAATGTGATCACCAACAAATGGATCTTCAAGCACAAGACACGTGCTGATGACTCCCTGGAACGCTACAAGCGCGCTGGGTTGTCCGTGGTTTTCGCCAATGCGCCGGTGTCGACTACGGCGAGACTTTCTCCCCCGCCGTCAAGCCCGCCACCATCCGCACCGTGCTCACCCTCGCTGCCTCGCGTGACTGGCCGGTGCGCCAGCTCGACTCAGCAATGCCTTCCTGCACGGTAACCTGCAGGAGGAGGTATTCTGCCTGCAGCCAGCCGGCTTCGTCGACTCCACCAAGCCTGAGCATGTCTGCAGACTCGTAAATTCCCTCTACGGCCTCAAACAGGCGCCGCGCGCATGGTTCCAGCGCTTCGCCACCTTCCTCGCCACCCTCGGCTTCGTCGCCACACGCTCGGACAGCTCACTCTTCCTCCTCCACGCTGGCGCTGATGCCGCCTACTTGCTTCTCTACGTGGACGACATCGTCCTCACAGCGAGCTCGGCCGCCTTTCTCCAGCGCATCATCGCCCGCCTCACCGCCGAGTTCTCCATGAAGGATTTGGGCGAGCTCCACTACTTCCTAGGCATCCGGGTGACCCGCGACGCCTCCGGCTTCTTCCTCTCTCAGTCCCAGTTTGCTGAGGAGATCCTGGAGCGCGCTGACATGGACAATTGCAAGACCGCGCCGACGCCCGTGGATACCAAGGCCAAGCTGCTGTCCTCGGATGGTCCCCGCGTCTCTGACCCCACTTCCTATCGGAGTCTCACCGGTGCTCTCCAGTACCTCACCATCACTCACCCCGAGCTCGCCTACGCCGTGCAACAGGTTTTCCTCCACATGCATGATCCACGGGACTGTCATCGGACTCTGCTCAAACGGGTGCTCCGGTACGTGCGTGGGACAACGGAGCTCGGCCTTCATCTCCGGGCCTCTTTGTCCCTGTCGCTCCGCGTGTACACCGACGCGGACTGGGCAGGCTACCCCGACACGTGGCGATCCACCTCCGGCTTCTGCATCTTCCTCGGCGACACCCTTGTGTCCTGGTCGTCCAAACGCCAGACTACTTTCTCCCGCTCTAGCGCGGAGGCAGAGTACCGCGTCGTCGCTAAAGCCGTTGCTGAGTGCGTCTGGCTTCGCCAGCTCCTCCGCGAACTGCACTGCACCGTCAACACGGCGTCGCTCGTCTACTGCGACAACATCTCTACATTTTACCTCTCCAGCAACCCAGTTCACCATCGGCGCACCAAGCACATCGAACTGGACATCCATTTTGTTCGTGAGCGCGTGGCCCTCGGCGAATTCCGCGTCCTGCATGTCCTGACTCGCCAGCAGTTCGCCGACGTGATGACTAAAGGGGTGCCCTCTGACGTCTTCAGAGAGTTTCGATCCAGCCTTTGCGTCTCCAGCACCGACGCCAAGACTGCGCGGGGGTGGGGCGTGTTAGCATACTGTATTTGTACGCTATAGTTGTACCATAGACAGGAGTGCGTTTGTGCAGTTTTCCCTGTAAGCACACTCGCCCACATCCTCTGATCGTGGTCACCCCACGACCCCGTTCGTGGCTGCGTGCCCCCTCTTGTAAACTATATCTATGCCCAAGTGCAATAGAATCGATGCGTTCGATCTCTTCTCCTGAAACACTGTTTGATCTGCTCTTCTCACGACCCCGCGCCCCGCTAACCGTAGTAGGGATTCTTGTGATCCCATAGGTGTCGTTCCCACCGACATCTTTGGCGCGCCAGGTAGGGGGCGCAGTTGTGAGAATTGGCTCTAGCAGTTAGCCCAACACTCCTTCTTCTTCATGGCCCTTGGAGAAGAAACGAGGCCAGAAGATCGGCACTCGAGCGACTGCAAACAGACGCTAAGTTGCACTGAACCCTTATTTGTTCTATCCTTCTTATATGAGATTATTCCCCCCGGAGATGTGACGCCTTTGTATGAGAAACCTGCACGCCAGGGGGCTCTCCCATGATCGGCAACGCCCTTGCCCTATTTCGAGTCCGCTCAACAGCTCAAGCGGCTGCGTCGAGAATGGCAGAGTAGCCTTCCGCGATCAACAATGCTCTCGATTCTGACTCGAGTCAAGCTCGACAGTTCGAGCGGCCACGTTCAGAACGGTAAGGTGGCTCGTCCGGCAACACGCATACCCGGCCGGCCCATGGGGATCCGTCCCCAAAACGCCGCTAGGGGCTTCCGCGCCGGCGAACCTACCCAATCGACGTAGGGCGCGCATACAAAGAGAAATTGAACGGGGAAATAATGTGCATGAAAATTAAGAGTACTGCAAAAGTTATGTTACATCACATCATTGCTGCGGTTCTAACTAAAGATTAAATTTGTCTTGGTCGGGAACCTGCAGCGGCGAAGAAGAATGGCATGCCTAATCCCGGCGCTGGCCTTCCACCCTCTTGATTTCATCGATACTGCTGATGATGGGCTTGATGCGCTCCTAGAGCATCGTGAGGTCAGTACCATCCGGCAAGCTATCCATCGCGGCTTTGAAGTCGACGTTGGGATTCTAGTACGCCATCTTGGTGAGGACCTTGGTCATGGCCCCCCGGCAAAGTCGCCGGGCCTCCCCGCCCAACGTGGCCGCTCTGTTGGAGTGAAGATAAGCCAAGGCTCCAAGGACGCCCTCGAAGAACTGGGTCAGCTTGGCGTTGACGGTCCCGCTGCGCTCAGGGGCATACCTCATGTTTGGCATCCCCATGGTGGCCAACTGTGAGGTGACCCTATCGGCGACGTCCTCCAGATAGCTGATCCATCTGTTCTCGCCCGCCACATATTCCTGGTGGGAGGCGGCCTCGTTCGCCCGCAGCTGCTTCTCCTCCTCCAGGCTCCTGGTCAAGGTCTCCTCCCGAGCTCTGCTCCCCGACAACATCTTCTCGAGATTCTCCAGCTTCAGCTTGAGATCTCTGATGGAGTTTTGCGCTTCGGAGAGCTCCCGAGCCCTGCTGATGACCGCTCCTTGCGCCTCTACCAAGGCGCTGTTGAGCGTGCTCTTCTCGTTGGACAGCTTGAGGGCCTGCTCCTTCAGCTCGTCCCACTCTACCTCCAACTCTTTACCTTGCCGGCATGGGCCAGAGCTTGGGAATCGAGTGCCTCTTTGTGCCTCTGCTCCAGCTCGCGAGTCCATCGCACGACAAGGGCCTCGAGCTCCTCATCCTTGCCGCGGAGCGTTGCGGCAAGCTTCGCCTCACGCATGGAGAGGTCCTCTTCCTGGGAATCCAATGCGGCTTGATGCTGGTTCCAGGCGGCCTCGGCTGCGGCAGCCAAGTTCGCCGCCTTTTCCTGGGCCTTCTCGATGTCAGCCATCTTCATGGTGAGCTCTACATCGCGCTTGGCCAATTCCCCCTGAAAGGCCCTCTGCTCCTCGCGAGTCTGGTGAAACTAGGTCTGCGTCTCAGCAAAGCACGCCTTGAAGTCCACCTCCGCCTTGTCCACCGTTGCCATCCTGGACTTGACCTTGTCCAGGAGAGCATGGTAGAGCACTTGGAGCTTTCGGAAATTTTCCCCCATGGCATGGAAAAGCTGCTCTTCTGGAGAACCATCACCGCCAATGCCCGGTTCATCGACCACCTCGAGCCCGGTGGCCGCAAGCACCTCGCCGTCAAAGACTTCCCCTTCGGCAGGCGCTCAGGAACTTGACGCCCCTGGAAGATGGACGAAAAGATCGTCGCCCACCTTCAGATATCTGCCGGGGCCCGAGGTTGAGGAGGAGGGAGGCTGATCATCAACTACCTCTTCCTCGTCGGTGGCCTTGCCGGCTTCCCCGGCAGGCCCACCGCTAGCACCCTCGGCAGAAGCCTCGCCGGTCCCCTTGGCGGCCCCCGCAGCAGTGTCCTCGGCAGCATCCTTGGCGGCCTCATCGCCGGCGACCTCGTCAGCATCTCTGGCGGCCTCCTCGGCGGCAATCCTGTCGGCCTCCACCGCGGCCTCCTCAGCAATATTCCCAACAACAATATCCATGTCCTCCATATCTATTGAAGGAGGGCCTGGGCAGTAATGGGAGCAATGAAGCCAAGAAAAAGAATAAGGGAAAAACAGAGACGGAGGATAGGCGACTCACCAGTGCCAGGCTGTGAAGCAGAAGTCCCCTCCCCGCCAGCATTTGGCGTCGTGGCAGAGTCACCAGCGCCCAAGTTCCCCTCTTCCTCCATGGGTGTGGGCTCCGTGCTTGATGCCCTTGCCGGGGACGCCCCTCGCGGCGGCGTAGTCGATGGGGGTGGTGTGTTGGGGGTAGCCCTCTGCGGCTCCTCCTGCTGCCGCTCCCCTCCTGCAAACTTACGCTGTCTTTGAAGCCCCAGCCGGGGGTTGTGCCGGGGGCTGCTGTCCGGGCTACTCAACACCACCAGTGGCGTCTTTGAAGCCCCAGCCGGGGGCTGACTGCTCGCTGAGGCCTTCACCCTCTGGGCCAACGTCTCTGCATCCCTGCAAAAGCAAAAACGAATCAGGAGAGGTGACTTAATTTGGGGGAATGGAAATGGCAGTAAGGAACGGAGTACTTACTCGTCATCCATCTCCTCCTCTTCCACCACTTTCCTTTTCCTCTTCGAGCTGAGAGGCCCGAGATCAAAAGCAACCTCTGCGTCGACATCCGAGTCGACATCTGCCAGAGGAGGCATAGAAGGCGGGGTTTGTGCGCGCCCAGATGAGGAAGGGACTCTTGTCTTCTTCTTCTCAGCGGCCTTCGTCAGCCTCTTCGTTGCCGTGGCCCTCGTGTGACGCCCGGCCCCCTCCAGGGTCAATTGAGGCCATGTAGCCCTGCCGGGCCAGACCGGCTTGCCTGAGCCAGACCGCCGCAGGACTCGCCCTCTTCCCCTGGCGGGCGTCGAGCCCGCCGCCACATCCTCCTCCCCCGACGACTTGTCGGCCGCATCTTTGACAAGCGGAGCTTCCGTGTCGGCGCTGCTAACCTCCCCGGAGGCCGCCGCCCATCGGGTGAGCTCCTCTTCCTCCGCAGCCGTTGCGGCCTTGTCCTCCACACCCCCGGCGCTGCCGGCCTCCATGGCAAGCTGTGCCTCCCTCGCCCTAGTGTCGATGTAGTCCAGCTCTACCTGGGTAGTGTCCATGACAAGCCACCGCTCGGCGTCAGCATTGACATATACCTCGATCAGGGTGTCAAAGAATTGCTGCACATCCGCATCCTTCTGCTCCTTCCAGCTCGGGACAGGGCCTTGCGCATTACAGTCTGGCATCATAGCGATGATCTCGGACCGACGTGAATTATTGCACAACGGGACCACCCCCGCTGGCAACTTGAAAAACGACCCCTTGAGGGCCTTGCCGACCTTTGCGGCAGCCCTCGCGGCCTTGCCGGTCCGTTCGACCTCGCCGTCGTGACCCACATCAACCTGAAAAAGCCGCTGGTAGAAGTGGGCATGCGCCATCACCGTGAAATTATGGTCGAGGCAAGGGTGGAGTCGCATAATGTCAGCCGGATTCGTAAAGAGCCAGGCTGGCCTCCCATTGTTTTGCAACGGGGCGATCCGGCGGCGAATGAAGTCCGCCCCGATCATCTCAAGGGTGAGTCCAGCCCAGGTTAGCCGGAGAATCCTGGTTGTGGCGACAGTGAGCCTCCCGTCGGCGGCGTCGACATCACCCGAATCGCTGCCGCGAACCGGCGGCACTCGGCGGACCTTGCAGAATTCCGGCGGGTCTTCATCTTCAATCCAGCACCACCGGCCACGCCATTCCTCCCACCTCTCCTTCATGGCACTGTCCGGGTACGCCCCCTTGGATCTTGGGATCCAGGTGACGCAACCAGAGACGGCACCTCCCGGTTGGATCCGAGGGGAGAAATCATGGCGGAAGAGTGCCGTGTTGGGCTGCACCCCGGCAAAGCCTTCGCAAAGATGCACAAAGAAAGCCATGCACGCCACCGCATTCGGAGTAAAATCCAAGAGGCGATAGCCGAAGGTGTTCATAATGTTGCAGAAGAAATCAGAAAAAGGAGGGCATAACCCGCAAGAAAGATAATCGACAAAAAAGGGATACCGATTTGGGGCAGGATCGGCGCAAGCGGCAGGAATGACGCGCATCGCCGGGTGTCCCAAATTCTCTCCCCCCGTATTCACTCCCCATAGAGGCCTGAAGGAGGCCCGGAGCTCACGAACATCAACCGTCGAGGGGAAGAAGAAGGCGGACTTCGTCCGGTCCCCCAATAGCGCACTCTCCGGCGGCTCCACAGTCCCAGCGCCCTTGGCCACCCCCTTGCCCTTGACGGATTTGGGCGCCATGGCGGCTAAGAAAGTTAGAGGACTGAGGGAGGGGGATGGCGAAGCAACGACGGCAGGCGACGGCGGAAGCTTAGGAAGGAAGGAAGAGAGGAAACGGCGGCTCTGAGATTGGAGAAGGCGCGAGGAAAGAGGAGAAAGTGAGCAGCGCGCCCACGGTTATTCCTTTTTTATGGGGGAAAACACGGGCCGCCTCCTTTCACATTAACTGTGATGTGACGCATGCCCGCGGGAACCAACCCCACGCATGCCGCCCACATCACATGCACCTCCCCACGCCGTGCCACGCGCGGGAGTCGTGGGAAGCGCAACGCGCAAAAAATCTTACCGCGGTAAAAAACCGCCCCGCCTGCCCGCGCACCGTTTTTGGGCCTCGCCCAACAACGCGTTGCGCTTATGTGTGGCCCGGGCTCGGGGGCTCCTGTCGGTGTACAAAAAGAGGGGTACACTTTTTTGTACCCCTATAACTGTGCATGGGCATTATGAGCCACAGGCGCCACCACACCAAGCAAGGCAAGGGAGGTGAGCCAGGGAAAGACCGAAGCTCAAGGGAACTAGGACGACGCCAAGGCCAAGACCACGAAGAGCAAAAGGGACAAAGCGGACTCCCCCGGCAAGATCCTTGCCGGGAGACAGCTTTGGCAACCCCAGCAAGACCCTTGCTGCTGTGACTCGCCCCATGCCTACGGAGCAAATTACCCTTGAGTCCACTGCCCCCAAGGGGCAAGGGTTCGGGAGACATCCCCGTGGTGGCATGCAGATCTTTGTGAAGACATTCAAGATCAGATACGCACTAAGAAGACGACGACCTTTGGCGAGATACCAGCCAGGGAAGACCACGAGACCCCCGGCAAGCGCCTTGACGGGGATGACAGCAGGCGCCTCGGCAAGACCCTTGCCGGGGCCCCGGCAAGGCCCTTGCCGAGGACATCCGCAGGGCCACCATCAGGCCCACGCCGACTAAACCTCCACCACCGTACGCACGCAGCTGCCGACCCAACCAGCTGGGCAGGCACCTTCGTGGCGGCATGCAGACCTTCGTGAAGACCCACCACTGCGCCACCTCAGCTGCTTGCCTACCTACATGGCATCACAGGCATCGCTGGCTAGGGCGCGTGTCGACACAAGAAGGAGCAGCGACGGACGAGACAGGTTTCTCCCCATCCCCGATAAAGCAAGGACACCCAAGCAAGACGCATTAAATGCGCCTTGTCATGTAATGCGAGGGATAACCTCGCATAACTGCACCCTTTCCATCTCTTGTGTGGCACTGTGGTGACCCCTTTTTCTATAAAAGGAGGCCCGAGGCGACCAGGAGAAGGATTCGGCTTTTTGGAGCTCCTAATGCCCCAGAGCTAACTCAAGAACAGGAATATACATCCACCAAAGCGGGAGTACGATTTTATGCATCCTCGCGGCCCGAACCTGGATAAACAAACTGTGTACTATCTGTTTGATCCACTCTTCTCACGACCCCGCGCCCCGCTAACCGTAGTAGGGATTCTTGTGATCCCATAGGTGTCGTTCCCACCGACAGGATGCGGCCGGATCAGTGACCAACGGTGAGAGAGAGAGGCCACCGGAGCCTTGTGTGAGATACTCTGAAGAGCAGACTACCTTTTCCTCCATAAAATCGTTTTATATTCTGTGTACGTGCCATTGAGTGCTATAACTTTATTTAAAAATAATGCGGCAACGCGTCAAGTCAAACTTTGTTTCGTGCACGCGTGGTACACGACCTCCCTAGGTAAACAACTGCTACAGGCATTCAAATTAGCACGTGGGCTGCCATTTTGTAAAGAAATGAGCTCCACCGTCTACCCGCGTGGGTGTGGCTGGGCACGAAGTGTGAGTACGTGCACGGTGCACCTATTCCCTTCTTGTATACGTACACCACCTACGTGGGGTTGTGTGAGAGAGATACAAACCTAGAGAGATATAGTGTGTGGGTTCTTGAGAGTTTTTTTTGTGGGGGGGGGTCAATCAAAAAATTTAACATATGCAATGTGTGTGAAATAGAGTCCTGGATATAACATATATATATAGAGGGGGCGATCCACGAGAAGAGAGTGGAGGTATAATCGGCTTGAGGTGTCCATAGAATCGAAGAGAGGGATGATGTGTGTGTGTGTGCGCGCGCGCACGATCGATAAAGAGTGCCATCGAATTTGTGTGTGCCCATGTCAAAGATATAGAGTGGCTGGCCTACTGGAACATGAGATGGGACATGTGCAGTTTGTCTCTGTGGCATGGATACCTACCTGCAGCGCTCGACTATCGGTGTGTGGTGGGGGAAGAGGGAGGCCCAATTAACTATAGAGGTACAATGGCTGGTATATGTGTGGAAGAGGAGAGAGGCCTACCTCATGTATTAAGGAGATCGATCTGCCTCATGTATTAAGGGAGATCGATCGGCATCCATGCATATGTGCAGGAGATGAATAAGGTTGGGAGAGAGACAGAGCTAGAGTGTTGGAGGGGGTGGTAGTGGAGTTGCTTCTAACAAATGGTGGGATAGGCTTGCTAGACAAACGGAGGGCACGCCCGCAATATCAATAAGAGAGGAGATGGCTGCTTGTTGTCTGTGCACGTGTGTGTGAGAGGCGGGTCAGGAGGCATGCACGAATGATGAGGGGGGACGATTTGGCTGTGGTAAGTAGACGTAAGTACATAGGAAGATCAATCGCCCTTTGTAAGAGAAAGGAGAGACATAACTTGTGAGGTATGTCGATCGATGGGGGGTAGTTAAAGTCGATCTAGGTATATGTTGGGAGATCGATCGGTATACATGCGTGTGTGTTAGAAGCAAATGAGGCACGAGGAGAAGGATAGAGAGAGAGAGGGATGCATGTAGGAGGTGGTACGAGAGGCATACTATATCAAGGGGAGGAGTGTGCGAGTACGAGAACGATGAAAAGAGTGGTGGGAGTGAGGCATGGACGGTGACAAGAGAAGAAGGGAAGCTTGTGTTTGTGCTAGGCACACCGGGCTAGAGAGGCATATCGATCGATGTGTGCCGTAAAGAAGGAGCTGGGGGGCCTACACACACCATTGGTGAACGACCTAAAGTGAAAAGACGAATTTGCGCCATGGAGCTAGAGAATGCTGAGGGAGGGTGAGAGGGATGCGGGCGTGTGCATGCACAAGATAAAGTTAGCGCTAGCTACAAAGATAAGAGGGTTGTGTGGGTGTAAAAGACGAATAGAGATCATATATACTTCATTATAAAAAGCGAATTCGGATATTTGAAGAATTTATCATAGTGTTTCAAACCGACAGATGTGTGAATATATATAACGGTGATGCACATGGTGTGGTTATGAACATGGTATACTACATTTAATATATTTTATCTCTACTCTTATAAAAACGGAGTTGTTGATGATGGTGCGCCTTCCATCCTGCATTATAGGCCGTCTGATTTATATCTGGCGGATAGCAAGGAAACTATGATGGTTGAAGTTGGCAACAATCATGATTGTAGATTCTTATTGAAAAAGAAAATGAATTCAAATTTAGTTCGAATTGCAGTGGTAGTATAGACATTTGGAATGCACTAAAATGTTGGTATGAGTAGGTTACATGCAGTATACAGCAAGCGAAAAAATTTAATCGGACATAACATGGATTCATACTCCCTCCTTCCATCTATATAGGGTGTAATGAGATTTTTAAGACCGCCTTTGACTATTGAAAAGATTAATAGTACATGACATGCACAATGTGAAAATTATATCATTGAAAGAACCTTTCATAGATGAATTTAACGGTGCGCTTTGTGTAAGTTGCATGTCATATATCATTGCTCTAATATTTGGTCAAAGTTAGCATCGAAAAACGCATTAGGCCCTATATAGATGGAAGGAGGGAGTAGCTTTGAATAACATTTGTATAGTAAAATGGGGCAAGACTCTCTCTTTGTGTGGTGTGAATAGTTTTATTTTTTTCATTTTCTTTTTGGTTGAGGGAAGTGCGAATTGATTTGGTACGTACAAGTACAATATTACTACACGTTAGGCTTGTCCCTAAAATTCAAGCCGCGTCTTGTGATATCCCGAAAATTCAGATATCGTGCTCCCAAAACTGGCGCCTTCACAACCCGCGCCTTGCTATCCCGAAATTACAACGCGCGTGAAAACTCCCACCAGCTGCCAAATCCCGACACGTGAAATCCCCCTTCTAAACCTGAGCTGAAAGGGCCGCTAGTTCAAATCGGTGGGGGGTACTTTTGTAACACACCCTACATTTTGGACAAGCGTGTTCCTAAGTCATGCTTCACCCCCTCCCATCGCCCCCTTTTCGCCATTCGAAATCCCAGGCCGCCATAACCTCTCCGCTCCAGCCGCGAAACCCCACCCTCCTCCGTCTGCCACGTCATTGCTGCCTAGCTGGAGCCTCTTCCCTGACGACATCGTCCACCGCAACAGCTTGACGTCCCTCGTCCACCTCCCCGGATGAGGATCCGTCGTCCATCTCGCCGTCCCGCCAATTCAGCCGCCCTGTCCTCCACCTCCAAGGAGCTGCTCCGATGATTGCCTCGTCTATCGCGGCTGCTCCATCCCCACAGTGCCGCCTTAACCTGCTCCACCGGAACCGCAGCATCCTCACCAACTCCTCGGACGAAGCCGAGGCCTACTCGGCGCCACCAAAGAGGTTGTACACTCATCGCATCACACCTTCTCCTTAACTCGACCTCCCGGCGCCGACGGTGCTCCATCCCGCACCCCCATGGAGTGGCTACCTTGAAGCCGGCGCCGTGGGCGACATCTCCATGGCGGATCTCCCCCAGTGCAAGGCCCCTTCGGCGGCGGCGGCCATACTAGCTGGATCTACTGCTGCTGCTCCGGCTCTCGCTCGATCGATCGCTCGCCCAGCTGCTGCTACTGCTCTCCCCCTCGCTCATGCTGCTGCTCTGCTCCGATTAAGCCACACTTCAGTCGACTGAATCGACTTTTTGGTCAGTCGATTTTCAGGGGTTGGGGGGGGGCTCGCCGGAGTTAAGGAAGAACCACCCGCAGCGGGGACGGGAGCTCGCCGGAGAGGTACCCCACTATCTATCTTAGGGTTCAGGGTGGGGGCGGGGGGCCTAGAGGGCTGGCCAGGGTGGCGGTGGCGAGTTGTTTCGGGGCGGCGAGGCGGCACTGGGGTCGGCGGTTCGGCTGGTGGTGGCTGGCGGCTCAAGGGGGTGCAGGTTGAGGATGAACTGCAGGCCCTCCCTAAACTACATGTCAAGTGCCTCTCTGTTACCATTGCGTTCAGTTTCGACAGTAGCATTCAGATTCCACAGTAAATTTCAGTTTTGACAGTTAAGTTTAGAGTCAACAGTTTTTACCTCATCTGTTGTAGTCAGGTGGTTTTTGGTTATGTTAATTTTACATCCATTTTACATCATCTATTGGAGATGCTATTAGAATCCCACTTGAGATTGACGATGTCTGTCTTGTGCTGCTTTAGCCTTGATGTCTTACGGCTCACCGGAGCTGCTCCAACGACAGAATGATCCATCACAACAGAGCAGTGCCCTGGACGCCGTCTACAGATTCCTCAGATCTTCCTCCACACCTCCGACAGCCACCTCTGCCTCAACTGCTTCAGCGACCAACCCAATGATGCTGAGGTCGACATGGCTACGGCAAAGAGGTTGTACACTTGTTGCATCACTTATTACTATACATTCGCGTCGATCCATTTGGGCTATTTTGGTTCAATGGAAAAACATCGATCCACTGGTTGTTACCATCACTCTAAATTTCTGCATTCTCTCCTTACATAATGTCACCATATTTTTTTCGTATGCATGTCAGATATTGTACACAGTCATGCTGAACATGTAGAGAAAAAGAGAAGAGTTTTGCGCGGCAATACAATGTCATGCAGACATCGCTCCATGGTGGGTTCAATGGCAAACCCTCCCCACCCCTCTCCAGATTGTAATCCAGAGGAAGAAATCTGTTCTGAGGCAGATTCGGACGTCGCTGACCACTCCTATTTACCCCCAAGTTGTTTGCTCTACCTTGGCATGATGATGTTAGTCATATCATGCATATGTTTCCTTGCAGTGCCTACTTTTGACATCATATATGTCATCTACTTAGTTTAGACATGTTCTGTAATGCCACATGTTTAGTTTCTATATCATATATGGGAATTATGCAATCTCATGTCTTTTAGCCAGCCATAATATATCTGAAATGTGCAATGCCATCCTGTTTAACCAGGCATCATATATTTGAATGATATCTTGCCCATCCTTTTCTTCATTACATTTCCATTTGTCGACAATGTTTGTACATTAAACTACTCTTCCTGTGAATCAGCCATTTGGGTGGGAGATGGAAAAATCTAGATCGAAAACAAGGCCTTCAGAGCAGGTAGTGCTACCTATCGAAGCAGATCTCTTGTTGGTTCCCGATAGCTCCTCAGAGATGGATTCAGAGACAGATGACCAATCCTATTCCCCCATTGAGGTGTATGCTCTAACTTGGCACGGTTATACTGCTCATATCATGCATACGGTGTCATGCATTGCATAGTTTAAACATCATACACACAATATTCAACACCATGTTCTTAGTTCAGACATCATATCGAAAGCCCTCTATTTAGCATATAAATCACATATGTGAATTAAATGATGCGATCCTGATTACTTAGATAACATGTAGGTGAATTATGTCATGCGATCCTATTTAGTTATTCATCATATCTTTGAATTATGTTATGCTATGCTATCCAGTTTAGATAGACATCATATATGTGAAATTATGTCATGCTATCCGTTTTAGTTAAACAATATACATGTCAACTATTTCATGCCCTCCTTTTTCCACACTATCTATTGCATCTGTCTCTCATACAATGTCTGTACATTCAACTATGTTTCCTGTTTATCAGCCATTTGAATTGGAGCGGGTGATGCCAGTATCTAGCGGACTAAAAACACGGTCTTCAAATAAAACAGTGCTACCTCTTGGTGGAGATAGCACCCCAGTTGTACATGCACAAGAACTAGCCCTACCACACATAACCCAAACTCTCGCAGATTGTACCCCTACTACGATGGACAGAGAACCAGCTTCACCCAATCTAACCCCAACCCCAGCCGATAGTAACCCAGTTCCTGTTGACACAACACCATCTCCACCACAGAGCTCCCAAACAAGAGCAGTTAGTACGGCAGCTCCAGTGCACAAAGGGCCAGTACTAGCACGGCGAACCCCAACACCACCAGTTAGTACGCCTATTCCTGTGGAGGAAGCACAACCAGCTAGTCGTAGTTTAGCATCTATCACATTTGATGTTGTTAAATCATATGTGCGTATCTTCCCATCTTGGAAATATTATACTGAAGATGAAGGAAAATGCCAGTTGCAGGTGTTTGTCTAGGAGTTATGTGTAAGTAATGTTATTCATGGCAATTACTTTGCTTCGTCCCATACATCCTACCTCCATGATGGTTATAATACATAAAATTTTCCCATTTTTCTCTATAGAGAAGGACCGATTTGGAAACTCAGGATGAGGTAACCTGTGCTAATACCTCTGCTATCTTCAGGAATGCTTGGTGGCCATATCGGAATTACCTGAAGAAAACATACTTCACCGGCAAAGAAACTCATCAAATTCCCTTACATTTTCCTGAGACACATTTACTGGACGATGACTGGGAACGCCTTGTTCTGTACTGGTCCCGAACCAAGAATGTGGCAAGGTCTATGAGCTCATTTTCTATTTTTAAGTATTATATTCTTGCGTCATACTGTACTCTGTTCATGTAGAACAAGTGCCTAAACCTGAAGAACAACTGTTCTAATTTAAGATTCCATTGCTACCATAGGACATAGATATATGTTTGTTTGATGCTTTCATTATGTACTAGTACTTGGCAATAGAAGACATGGTAGTTTAATCCTGTCCACCTTACTAATGAACTGGTTCACCGAAATGAGTTTCATATACTAGTACATGCTAAACTTGTTATGTGTCTGCTTGTTTCTTCTTTTAGAATGCTGATAGAATATTGGGGAAGAGTGCCTTATTAAGCAACGGTAAAGGAAGTAATGCAGATAAGGTTCAGGATAGTGACACATCCTGTCTTGGTTTAGTGTTGGAGTTACTGGCCACTACCGCTTGCACAAGCTATTCAAACTCACTGTCTGAATCAGTTCGGTTTCTTGAGTCTCAACTACAAGCTGAAAGACATCTTTCAGCTGTGCTGCGACAAGAAGCGGAAGGACTGCGGAAGTCCCTGGAGCATTCAGATGCATACTTTCTGGTGCAACAGCAAGCGTTGGAGGATTTTAGCGCCAAACAGGACAAAGCTAATCAGCTTGCTAAGCTTATTGCCAGCATGGTGGATACCCAGGATAACGTTTCTTGAGCTCTTCTGAAGTTGTTTCGGTTATGCTCTTGTTTTGCTGCCGTGTTTATTTGCACTGGTGGCCAATTTTGACGGCCAGTGTATATGATATGCTGCTTTGTTCCCTATATTTGCACTGGTGGCGAACTTTGTTGCACACTGGATGTAATATGTGTAATAGTTGTGATAGCCTAGAATTAGTTGCTTGCTTATTTATGTCCTTGTTGTCTTGTTTATTTGTTTGCTTGTAGTCATTGCAGTTCTTTTTCCGCGGTTAACTAGTGGCTGCAATAACCTATCTTTTAAAACTAGGCCACGATAACCATGGGCTAATATTTACTGTAGTGACACTGGGCGTCCAATGGGCCGTAGAAATAGTGGGCCTTCTACGGGCCATAGAAATAGTAGGCCTTCTACAGGCCCTAGAAACAATGGGCCTTCTACGGGCCGTATCATCAATGGGCCTTATACGGGCCATATGATTGATTGGCCAAACATGGGCCAATAACAGGCCGCATTATGGCCGTAAATGGGCTAGAGTTGGAATCGTCCGTTCAAGGGCCGACCGTAACGGGCCATCATTAATAGGCTATATTTGATGACGCTATGAAAATGACCCAACCTATTAACGGACCACAAACGGGCCAACTGTAACCACGAGCTGAATTTGGCCCACTAGCAGAAAATGACAGTAACTTGCCATAAGTAAACGAATGCTGGAAATGAGCCCAAGAATAAATGGGCTCTGAGAAGGCCGAAAGATAACATGGGATGGAAACGGCCCAACGGAATAACGGGTCGTTAATGGGTATAAAGTGATACATTGTTCATTACGGGCCAGTTTCACCACAGGCCGTTAATAGGCCAAGATTTACATAGGGCCTCATATGGGCCGAAAGATGTCATGGGCCATACATGGGCCAGAAGTGAAAACGGGCTAGAATCATATTGGATGGCCCAGATGACGCTACTGGGCCTAATTCGGATAGGGCGTAACGGGCCTTGGGTTAGCGGGCTGTAAATGGGCTATATGCGAACAGGCCGTTAACAGGCTTTACATGGGCCGGCCCGCCACCTTTTGACCAAGTCAAACGGGCCGGCCTTTTCACGGGAATGGGCCTCTGTTGGGTCATGCCACGTGTGGACATATCATAGGCACCTATTTGACCCACTGACGAGCTGACACGTGTTTCGTCCGGCCAATAAGAATTTTACACGTGGAAATTTCCCATTGGTCGGGGCTGTTAACGGGTTATCGGATCCAAAACCCGACCCGATAGCTTAACGGTGTTTCGTTACGGTGGATGCCACGTGTCGGTCACCCTTGACAAAAGCACTTCTATGACGCGCAATTTATCGTCATGGAAGTGGACACTTCCGTGATGATAATTTTGGTAATGTCATGGAACACTTCTACGACAGCACAGGTATGACTATCTTGATTCTGTCATAAATTTGTCATGGATGTACATGCATGACAAAAAAAGTGACCTACTGTGACAAACACGTATCATCACGGAAGTGTATTTTTTTGTAGTGCATAGAAACAGAACCAGTATCAAATACCCAGGGGCTACTATGAACACTAGTAAAGTACACATCAATAACATGTATATCATATATACTTTTGTTCACTTTGCCATCCTTCTTATCCACCAAGTATTTGGGGCAGTTCCGCTTCTAGTGACCATTTCCTTTATAGTAGAAGCACTCAGTTTCAGGCTTGGGTCTAGTTTTGGGCTTCTTCATGGGAGTGGCAACTTGCTTGCTATTATTCTTGAAGTTCCCTTTCTTTCGCTTGCCCTTTTACTTGAAACTAGTGGTCTTGTCAACCATCAACACTTGAGACTTTTCTTGATTTCTACCATCGCTGATTTCAGCATCGTGAAGAGCTCGGCGAATCATTTTCATCATCCCTTGCATATTATAGTTCATCATGAAGTTCCAGTAACTTGTTGATAGTGACTAGAGAACTCTGTCAATCACTATCTTATCTGGAAGATTAACTCCCACTTGATTCAAGATATTGTAGTACTCAGACATTCTAAGCACATGCTCACTGGTTGAGATATTCTCCTCCATCTTGTAGGCAAAATACTTGTCAGAGGTCTCATACCTATCGACTCGGGTATGAGTCTAAAATACAAATTTAAGCTCTTAGAACATCTTATATGCTTCGTGGCGTTCAAAATGTTTTTGAACTCCCGGTTCTAAGCCGTAAAGCATGGTGCACTAAACTATCAAGTAGTCATCATACTTAGCTTGCGAAATGTTCATAATGTCTGCATCTTCTTCTGCAATAGGTCTGTCACCTAGTGATAACCCACAAGTATAGGGGATCGCAATAGTTTTCGAGGGTAGACTATTCAACCCAAATTTATTAATTCGACGCAAGAGGAGCCAAAGAATATTCTCAACTATTAGCAGTTGAGTTGTCAATTCAACCACACCTGAAAGACTTAATATCTGCAGCAAAGTAGTATGGAAGTAATGGTAACGGTGGCAAAAGTAACAGTAGTGGTTTTTGTAGTAATCGTAACAGTGGCAACGGAAAAGTAATTGAGCAAAGATCAATATGTGAAAAGCTCGTAGGAAATGGATCAATGATGTATAATTATGTCGGATGCGATTCCTCATGCAATAGTTGTAACGTAGGGTGACACAGAGCTAGCTCCAGTTCATCAATATAATGTAGGCATGTATTCCAAATATAGTCATACGTGCTTATGGAAAAGAACTTGCATGACATATTTTGTCCTACCCTCCCGTGGCAGTTGGGTCCTATTGGAAACTAAGGGATATTAAGGCCTCCTTTTAATAGAGTACTGGACCAAAGCATTATCACTTAGTGAATACATGAACTCCTCAAACTACGGTCATCATTGGGAGTGGTCCCGATTATTGTCACTTCGAGGTTACCAGATCATAACACATAGTAGGTGACTATTGACTTGCAAGATAGGATTAAGAACTCACATATATTCGTAAAAACATAATAGGTTCAGATCTGAAATCATGGCACTCGGGCCCTAGTGACAAGCATTAAGCATAGCGAAGTCATAGCAACATCAATCTTTGAACATAATGGATAATAGGGATCAAACCCTAACAACACTAACTCGATTACATGATAAATCTCGTCCAACCCATCACCGTCCATCAAGCCTACGATGAGATTACTCACGCACGGCGGTGAGCATGATGAAATTGGTGATGGGGGAAGGCTGATGATGACGATGGCGACGGATTCCCCTCTCCGGAGCCCCGAACGGACTCCAGATCAGCCCTCCCAGTGAAGATTAGGGCTTGGTGGCGGCTCCGTATCGTAAAACATGATGAATCCTTCTCTCTGATTTTTTTCTCCCTGAACGTGAATATATAGAGTTGGAGTTGACGTCGCTGGAGCCTTAGGGGACCCACGAGGCAGGGGCGCGCCCCACGGGGTGCCCTGCACCCTCATGGACATGGTGTAGGCCCCCTTACACTGATTCTTTCGCTAGTATTTTTTATAAATTCCAAAACGTGTCTCCGTAAATTTTTCAGGTCATCCCGAGAACTTTTATTTCTACACAAAAATAACACCATGGCAATTCTGCTGAAAACAGCGTCAGTCTGGGTTAGTTCCATTCAACTCATGCAAGTTAGAGTCCAAAACAAGGGCAAAAGGGTTTGGAATAGTAGATATGTTGGAGACGTATCAACTCCCCCAAGCTTAAACCTTTGCTTGTACTCAAGCAATTCAGTTGACAAACTGAAAGTGATAAAGAAAAACTTTTACAAACTCTGTTTGATCTTGTTGTTGCAAATATGTAAAGCCAGCTTTCAAGTTTTCAGCAAAGATTATGAACAAACCATATTCACAATAACATTTATGTCTCATGTTTACTCATGTCAATGGCATAATCAACTAGCGAGCAATAATAATAAAATCTCGGATGAAAACACTTTCTCTAAATGATCATAATATGATATAACAAGATGGTATCTCGCTTGCCCTTTCTGAGACCGCAAAACAAAAATGCAGAGCACTCTTGAAGATCAAGGACTGACTAGACATTGTAATTCATGGTAAAAGAGATCTAGTCACAGTCATACTTAATGTAAATTAATAGCAATGCATGCACATGATAGCGGTGCTCTCCAACTGTTGCTTTTTAATAAGAGGATGGTGACTCAACATAAAAGTAAATAGATGGGCCCTTCGCAGAGGGAAGCAGGGATTTGTAGAGGTGCTAGAGCTCAAGTTTTGAAACAGAGATAAATAATATTTTGTGCGGCATACTTTCATTGTCAACATAACAGCCAAGAGATCTTTGTATCTTCCATGCTATACACATTTTAGGCGGTTCCCAAATAGAATGGTAAAGTTTATACTCCCCCACCACCAACAAGCATCAATCCATGGCTTGCCCAAAACAACGGGTGCCTCCAACTAACAACAATCCTGGGGGAGTTTGGTTTGCAATTATTTTGATTTGGTTTAAGCATGGGACTGGGCATCCGGGTTACCAGCCATTTTCTCGTGAGTGATGTGCGGAGTCCACTCATCATGAGAATAACCCACCTAGCATGGATGATATAGACAGCTCTAGTTGATACGTGAGCTATTCAAGCATACAAAACAGAATTTCATTTGAAGGTTTAGAGTTTGGGACATACAAATTTACTTGGAACGGCAGGTAGATACCGCATATAGGAAGGTATGGTGGACTCATATGGAATAACTTTGGGGTTTATGGAAGTGTATGCACAAGCAGTATTCCCGCTTAGTACAAGTGAAGGCTAGAAAGAGACTGGGAAACGACCAACTAGATGCGACAACAGTCATGAACATGCATTAAGATTAATCAACAATGAGTGCAAGCATGAGTGATATAAATCACAATGAACATATGTATCGTGGAGGTTATGTAGATTTTGTTTCAACTACATGCGTGAACATGTGCCAAGTCAAGCCACTCGAATCGTTCAAAGGAGGATACCACCCTATCATACCACATCACTAGCATTTTCATAGCATGTTGGCACGCAAGGTAAACCATTATAAACTCCTAGCTAATTAAGCATGGCATGGGCAACTATAACCTCTAACTGTCATTGCAAACATGTTTCATTCATAATAGGCTGAAGCAGGAACGATGAACTAATCATATTTACAAGAACAAGATAGATCGAGTTCATACCAACTTCTCTCATCTCAATCAGTCCATCATATATTGTCAATATTGCCTTTCACTCGCACAACCGAATGGTGTGGATAATAATAACAGTGCACATGCATTGGACTAAGATGGAATCTGCGAGCATTTAATACAAGGGAGAAGACAAGATAACATGGTGTCGGTGTCAGAACCAGCGGATCTCGGGTAGGGGGTCCCGAACTGTGCGTCTAAGGCGGATGGTAACAGGAGGCAAGGGACACGATGTTTACCCAGGTTCGGGCCCTCTTGAAGGAGGTAATTCCCTACGTCCTGCTTGATTGTTCTTGATGATATGAGTATTACAAGAGTTAATCTACCACGAGATCGTAGAGGCTAAACCCTAAAAGCTATCCTATGGTATGATTGTCTATTGTCCTACGGACTAAACCCTCCGGTTTATATAGACACCGGAGGGGGCTAGGGTTACACAGAGTTGGTTACAAGGGAGGAGATCTACATATCCGTATTGCCAAGCTTGCCTTCCACGCCAAGGAAAGTCCCATCCGGACATAGGACGAAGCCTTCAATCTTGTATCTTCATAGTCCAACAGTCCGGCTAAAGGATATAGTCCGGCTGTCCGGAGTCCCCCTAATCCAGGACTCCCTCAGTAGCCCCTGAACCAGGCTTCAATGACGATGAGTCCGGCGCGCAGTATTGTCTTCGGCATTGCAAGGCGCGTTCCTCCTCCAGATACTCCATAGAAGATTCTGAACACAAGGATATTTTCCAGCTCTGCAAAACAAGTTCCACATACCACCGTAGAGAGAATAATATTTCCACAAATCCAATCTGTTGATACGTTTGACAGCATGACATCATGTCATGGCCCGGTCATTATTCGAACCGTTTTCCCCAACCAGCCACTGCACATATTGCGAGGTGGTTTTCTTAGCATGTCTTGTCGAAGCAGAGATCGTGTCCCCTTATCACGGGATTCTCATCAATACGGATGCGGGTAACCCAACCGCGCCATCAATTATGGGGCTTGGGGAATAAGAGGTTTTATCAGGCAAGTGGGCAGGCGCATCGCCTCTTCCCCCCTTATAAAGGTATCAGGATTCATTCTTTTCACCCACGCCTTCGTCCCGATTCATTCCATTCTGCTCAGGCTCCAGCGCCCAGGCGTTCACCTTCTCTACCCACAAAAAGGTCTTCCAAAGATGTACTGATCCGGAGAAGGAGGCAAATGGATGGCCTCTACCATCCGAGAGAAGGATATCAAAAAGCTTCGGGAAGCCGGATATCTGGTCAAGAAAATCAACCACCGTCTCCTGACGGCGGGACAGATCGTCCCTACTCCAGAACCCCACAAGAGGGTTGTATTACTCCCTCATTTTGTCCGCGGACTAGGGTTTCCTCTCCACCCATTCGTCTGTAGCCTCATGTATTATTATGGGATCGATCTTCACGATCTGTCCCCTAACTCCTTCCTCAACATATTGACATTCATTGTCGAGTGCGAGGCTTTTCTCCGTATTTCGCCGCACTTTGGCTTATGGCTAATGGTTTTTAATGTGAAGCCCAAGGTGGTGGGCGGCGAGCACGCCGACTGCAGGGGCGCTATGGTGAGCAAGATGCCCAAACGCCACATGGTCAACATGAACCTTTATTGATTCTGTCAAGGAGTGGCAACAGCAGTGGTTTTACATCACTGAGCAGTGCGGCAAGGAATGGTCCGCCTCTTCTGAGTTTCGATCCGGCGCCCCCCTGTAGCTTACATCCTGGGTCAAGAAAGGCCTGGACTGGTCCTCGTCCGACGAACTGTCGGTGCTTCAGACGTGCGTTAAAGATATGAGAGATAAGAACATTGAACTTGTCAACGTAGTCTAGGTGATGTTAGTTCGCCGCATACTGCCTTGTCAATATTGAACTTGCAATCTATGGGATTTCGATCTGGCGAGGCACCAAACTTTGCGAAGGTTCTTCGGCTCCTCGCATGAGGACATTTGGAAGGTGCTTTTCAAGTCCGGCGAATCATGGCCGGACTTCGCCAAAGACCGCGGGTACCAACTGTCCGGCCCTGCAAGTTCGGTGAGTTCATTAAACTTTTCTATCCACATGACCCAAAGGAAGCTCTCAACGCATGTTTATTCAACTCCCCCAGAGCTGGACGAAGAAGGCGGAGCGGATCCATTGTCCAGCCCTGTTGCCCGAAGACCTGGACATTCCACTTCTGACGAAGATGCTGGTCCCAGCACCCTACAAGGTGCCGAAGAAGACGGCCAAAAAGGAGGCCAAAAAGACCCGGGGCGGCCTTCGTCGTCGCGGCACTTCGGACACAATACCCGAAGGCTCTGATGCCCGTTCTGCCTTCGAAGAGGATAACAAGGAGGAGGAAGATGAATCCCCTGGGGGGTAGGAGGAAGAGGACGGGCTCCGCACCCTTAGAGGCCGAACTGCCCAAAAGGGGAAGTACTTCTCTTCCGGAGAAGTCCACTGCCGCCGCCGACAGCGGCCTGGCATGGGATCCCAGGGCCCAGCCCCTGGTCAACTCGTAAGTATACAAAATCCGAGTACATTTAAGCGTCCGGACTCATTGTGCCTTAGTAATTTAACCTTAAGACATATTTTTTGGTAGTCCGGTGAGGTCCCGCACCAAACAATCCTCATCAGAGGACCTGCTGAGCTCGAATGCTATGGAGAGTGGGACGCCCCAAAAGGCCCCTTCCTCCAAACAGGTGCATAACACCGAGGCTTCATCCTAGAAGGACCCCGGCAAAGGAGGAAAGGAAGAAACTGTGAAGGTGGCGCCTGGAGGTCAAACCGCAGGGTTCAGACACGTGGGGGAAAAGATTCCCACAGGGTCTAACGGCAGGGGCGGCCCTGAGTTCGGCTCCTCACCGGATGCGATTCCAAAGGTTTATACGGCTCCAGAATCGAGAAGGCAGCCTCCTTCGGCTGGAGCGGGCGTTCCTGTTCTGCCAGCGACCTCTGTCCATCCAGAGGTGTCGGTTGCTTTGTTGGCGGCGTTACGAGACGCCTCCATTGTTGACGAACACCGTGCCCTTATGGGTGTGGTGATTGAGAAGATTCATTCAACCGAGAGTGGGCTGAACGAAGCCTGTATCAGCCTTATAAGGGGCTTTGAGGTATGTTTTATAAGTTTGCCGAAGAGTGTCATAGTATAGATAGTAGACCCTGATACCCCGTTCGGTGAAAGAAGGAACCGGACAGGGGATCACATTGAAGATCACAGGAAGACTCATCAAGTGATATTGATTTCTCTTCTATTCCAAGCAGGTACCTGCAGCGGCTGCTGCCTCTCGCACTGCGGAGATCTCCGGACTGAATCAAAGTTTGGAGCAGGCCATGGAAGAAATTGGCCAAGTAAAAATGCAGTTGAGGGATAAACAAGGTATGCACAGGCGTTGCACGCATTTATTGTGAAATAAATGTTCAATATGAAATAAGCCGCTTAATTTGTGCTAGGGGTTATGACCGAAGTCAAGGCCCTCAAAAGGGCCGTTGACGAGGCCGAGAAAAGGGCGGCCACAGAGCGGACTCTTCCTGGGAAACACGAAGCCAGAGTTATTAAAGCTGAGCAGGAGCTGCAAGAGGGTGTAAGTAAGTGCGAGGACTTGGAGCAGAGTTTAACAAAGAGTTTAACGGAGAAAGAGTTCGAACTCACCAAGGCGCGTCAAGCCACGAGCGACGCCCAGGGGGAAACCCAAAGCGCCCTGCAGGGGATCCAAGAGGCGAGGAAGATCGCGGCGGGTAAGCTTTTCCCATGTAAAGCAAATATTTGAAGGGAAAACTATGTTTCTGATTGTGAATCTGGACTTCTCAGGTGTATTTGCCGAGCTACCTCACAGTATATCGGATGCCGCTCACTTCTACCAAGTCGAAGGAAGGAACATCGCTGATAAGCTCTTTTGGTTGCAGTATTTGGCACCGAATTATCCGGTGCCTTTTTTCGATCAATTGAAACAGCTGATCGAATTGCATAAGGCGGCGGAACTAGCCATGAAAGATGTGGTTGTCCGGCTATGGCCTGCCGAGCCAATTCCAAGCAGCTACTTTGGGCTCATGAGGCGGCTTGTAAGCGCTTGCCCTCGACTTGACGTCATCAAGCTGTCGATCTGTATAGAAGTAGCGCGAATGGCCTTCGCCCTCGCAAAGGTGCACTGGGGGAAGATGGACGCCGAAAAGCTAGTGACCGAGGGACCGCCTGAGGGGAAGGAGCACCGCAAGTCCGAATTATATTATAAGAGTGTCCTGAAAGGATCTTACCTTACAGCGGAGCTATGTACCAAGGACATTGTATTTCCATGAATGCTGATCATGTTGTCAGTTGTAATGTTTGAACAAGGTCGTTGATATGTCTCTTGTTATATAAAAGTTTACCCTCCTGTGCGGCCATTTGTATGTTAAGGCTGAGAGTTGGCCAGTTGTCGGCTTCTGCCCCCAAGTAAAGAGTACGGGGGTGTTCGGGATAAACTTGAGCACTCTTTATCCCAGTTTTGGGTCCTCCGAAGGAGGTGATCAGCACAATGAACCAGGAAATCGGACTATAGGGCTTTATCACTGTCACTTAGCCATAGGAGCTTTAGTATGGTCGGCGCAGCCCCTTGTGTTCGGAAGACCGTACTAGGGGCTCTATAAGCGCCTGATCGGAGAAAAAGCCGATCCATCGCACGCTGCATTGGTTATGGCATTATGCGGGAGAAATCCTTAAAGATTTTGTGACCACTCGAACAGCTGACCAGCTCTCGACGTATCATGATAGTCAGTTTTCGGCTTTCTCTACTGAGGTGCTCATCCGGAAGAACCGGGACACAATCGCAGTAGTTCTCCCAGTGCTACCTTAGCCGATATAGCGGAACGTAAGGTACCAAAACATGGGAGCCGGGAAAACCCAACTATTGACCTAAGACATGATTCATAGATGATGCATATAATGCTATAAGTTCGGGGTGCCGAACTTCCATGAGGGTGTTCGGACTTTTATTGCCATGTTACGGGGAAAACGAAGCCCCTAGTGTATGTAAGGCATATCGCTATGCACGGATGCCATTTGATGAAATGATTTTGATAAGAAATAATCACCAGGTAAACGTCATATAAATCGACATGTTGTATTTGAATAATACGTCTATGCATGTGGGTACAAGTAATGTGATAAAAAAAGGAGTTGTGATAGCAGAACCTGCTGTGACCAGGGGGAAGAGGTTGAGTGCATATCCGTATTGTAGCCGGACGTTCGATGCGGGGAATATCTAAGGATCCCCAGATGCGTTCGAGCTGCCTCTATGGAGTCCGTCCTGGTTGGTGAAAAGGTGAACATGCGAAGGAAATATGAGAAATGTTTCCGTGCCGGCGGGCGGTTGAGCCGCTAAGTTCGGCCTGTCGTGGCCTCCGCCGAAGTGTTTAATTGAGCCCTGGACGAGCCGGAGTATCCTTCCGCAAAGTAGTTCGGAGCCCCTTGACGGTGTCCCGGAGCCTAGGAGTCGACTCGAGGTTTGGCTGCAAGGTGCTGCTCGGTGTTCCTGCTGTTAAGGCAGTGATGTATTTGTTGGTGCGGAAGGGAGGTTCGGCCTTGCCATAAACCATGATGACGCCGCGTGGACCGGGCATTTTGAGCTTACCGTAGGCATAATGTGGCACTGCGTTGAATCGAGCGAACGCGGTTCGCCTGAGCAGTGCTTGATAGTCACTGCAGAAAGGGGCGATTTTGAAGATTAACTCTTCGATACGGTAATTTTCTGGTGATCCGAAGATTACCTCGTGGAAAATGGAGCCTGTACAGCTGACCTCCATACCTAGATGATGCCTCTAAAAGTGGCTTTAGTGGACTTGATCGCTGAATGATTGATGCCCATCATGCGCACTGTATCCTGGTAAAGCTGATTTAAACTGCTACCTCCGTCCATAAGGACTCGAGTGAGGTGGAACCCGTCTACTATTAGGTTAAGGATTAGCGCGGCTGGATTGCCCTGATTGGTGTTGACCGGACGATCCGTGTGGTTGAAGGTGACCGGCCCTAGTTTATATTGTGGGACGGCGAGTTCCGTTGAGCCGCCGTCCCTAAGGGTGCATATTTGGTCCAAGTGGGAAATTTGGGTGGTATTTACCACATTTACCGATTGAACATGGGGGGGAATTTCTTTTGCCCTCCTGTGTTCGGCGATCTAGGCTCTTCGTTGCTATCATCGCTTTGAAACCCTTCTTTGTTTTTGGCGCCTGCCTTGCCGGCTTGTTTGAAGACCCAACATTCTCTGTTGGTATGGGTGGCTGGCGTTTCTGGGGTGCCATGAATTTGGCGTTGACGAGCGAGTATGCGGTCCAGAATGGATGGACCCGGATTTGTATTTTTGGCCGGCCATTTCCGCTGACCGGACTTTGAGACCCTGAACCCGGCGTTAACTGTCGTATTTTTGGTTTTATCACCATATTTGCGGCGCATCGTGGTTTGCCGTTGGCGTCTTTGGTATCCGGAGTGCCCGGATTCCTAGATGTGTTGTTGCTGCGAGCAAGCCAGCTATCCTCGCCCGCGCAAAAGCGGGTCATGAGTGTCGTGAGGGCTGCCATAGACTTCGTCTTCTCCTGGCCGAGGTGCCGGGCAAGCCACTCGTCATGGATGTTATGCTTGAATGCCGCTAAGGCCTCTGCATCCGGACAGTCGACAATTTGGTTTTTCTTAGTTAGGAACCGTGTCCAGAATTGCCTAGCCGATTCCACTGGCTGCTGAGTTATATGGCTCAAGTAATCAACATCCGGTGGTTGCACATAAGTGCCCTGGAAGTTGTCAAGGAATGTGTCTTCCAAATCCTCCCAACTGCCGACGGAGTCTGCTGGCAAGCTATTCAACCAATGCCGAGCTTGTCCTTTGTGTTTTAGTGGGAGGTACTTGATGGCGTGTAGATCATCGCCGCGAGCCATGTGGATGTGAAGGAGGAAATCCTCAATCCATACAGCGGGATCTGTTGTACCATCATACGATTCGATATTTACGGGTTTAAAACCCTCCAGGAATTCGTGATCCATAACTTCATCAGTGAAGCATAGGGGGTGTGCGGCGCCTCTGTGCTGGGCTATATCACGACGCAGTTCATATGAGTCTTGTCTGCTGTATTCGGCCCGACCAGATTTACCTTTAGTGTATCCGGCGCGACTTTCATCGTCCCGTGTTGGCGTGCGCGCCCGTGACCTGTATATTGATCTTGCAAGTTTTCACTACAGTCCAATACGTCTCGCAGGTCCCGTGTGTTGCCCCGGGCCATGGTATTTTTGATTGAGTGGCAGCGGGGTGTGGGCTGAACTTCGGGTTGAAATGCCTCTCTGGCTCGGCCACGCGGTGGCCGGTCAGCCGCATCGTACACTGGTGATGGAGGTTTCACTGCTTCCTCCTCGAGGTGAGGTAGCAACCTGCGTTTTGGGTAACTCTTGGAGGGGCACTCGAGTTCGAATTCCTCGGCCGCAAGGACTTCGGTCCATCTATCTGCTAGCAAGTCTTGATCATCTTGAAACTGTTGTTGCTTTTTCTTCAGGCTATTTGTTGTGGCCATAAGCCGGCGCTTGAAGAGCTCCTGCTCGACGGGATCCTCAGGCACGATAAATTCTTTATCACCGAGGCTCACCTCGTCTTCGGAGAGAGGAATGTAATTGTCCTCCTCTGGTTCTCCATCTGCTGCCTGCTCTGGAGGGCCAGCTTGTTCATGCTCCAGTTCTACATCGTGCTGGAGGGGATTGTGGTTGTCTTTGGCACTATCCGGAGTGTTATTGTCTCTTGTGTCGGTATCACTACTTTTGCTGTGGCGGGACTTAGGGCGGCGCCGCTGACGTCAGTGCTTGGGTTGCTTCTTGGAGGGGTCATCCTGCGTTGTTTCATCGCCATTGCATTCTTTGGGGGTGTCCACCATGTATATATCATATGATGAGGTGGCGGTCCAGCGCCCTGTGGGCGGTGGTTCCTATTCATCTCCTGCATCATCGTCCATACCATCGATGTCTTCGGAGTCGAAGTCGAGCATGTCGGTTAAATCGTCGACAGTGGCTACTAAGTGGGTGGTGGGTATGCAGCGAATTTCTTCGTCGTCCGCATCCCATCCTAGCCAGACATAGTTCGGCCAAGGTTCTCCTGACAAGGGGAGAGACCTTAATGAATTTACCACATCGCCAAAAGGCGAGTGCTGGAAGATATCCGCGGAGGTGAAATCCATGATCGGCGCCTAGTCGGATTCGATGGGCACAGATGCAAGCGGTTCGGAGTCTGTGGCCGGAGACGAACCTAGTGGTTCGGCGACACGGCTCTCGTAAGGGGTGAAGTCAGTATCCGGCTCGATCGCCACTGAGAGTGTGGCCTCCATGGCGGGGTCTATACCTCCGCTATCGGATGGCGCGATTTGCTCCGGACTGACGGCCGTAGTAGTTGTAGATGCGATCTCCCGAATATTGTCCGACAGCAGAGTTACGTCATGCTTGTCGTGACTGTGCGGCACACCTAACATTGGCTCAAATCTGTCGAAGATCAAGTCTCCGCGGATGTCGGCAGTGTAGTTTAAGTTTCCAAACCTGACCTGATGGCCAGTGGCGTAGTTCTCGATCTGCTCCAGACGGCCAAGCGAATTGGCCCGTAGTGCGAAGCCGCCGAATACGAAGATCTGTCCGGGGAGGAAAACCTCACCCTGGACCGCATCATTACCAATGATCGAAGGGGCCATCGAGCCTTATGGTGACGACACGGTGGAACTCTCAATGAAAGCACCAATGTCGGTGTCAAAACCGGCAGATCTTGGGTAGGGGGTCCCGAACTGTGCATCTAAGGCGGATGGTAACAGGAGGCAAGGGACACGATGTTTACCCAGGTTCGGGCCCTCTTGAAGGAGGCAATACCCTACGTCCCGCTTGATTGTTCTTGATGATATGAGTATTACAAGAGTTAATCTACCATGAGATCATGGAGGCTAAACCCTAGAAGCTAGCCTATGGTATGATTGTCTGTTGTCCTACGGACTAAACCCACCGGTTTATATAGACACCGGAGGGGGCTAGGGTTACACAGAGTTGGTTACAAGGGAGGAGATCTACATATCCATATTGCCAAGCTTGCCTTCCACGCCAAGGAAAGTCCCATCCGGACACGGGACGAAGTCTTCAATCTTGTATCTTCATAGTCCAACAGTCCGGCTAAAGGATATAGTCTGGCTGTCCGGAGACCCCCTAATCCAGGACTCCCTCACATGGGCTCTTGGTTAAATCAACAATTATTCATATAAGAGCCACTCAACATATTCATCATGGTCTTCTCCTGTTGACCCCCAAAGAACAAGAAAAGAAATAAAACTATTTACACGAGAAAGCTCCCAACAAGCAAAAGAAGAATGAGAAATCTTTTTGGGTTCTCTTTTAATTACTACTACTGCAGGCATGGAAAATAAAGTAGATACAACTAATTTTTTGGTTTTTCTCAAGGTTTTTCAAACACACAAGAAGAATGATAGAAAAGAAAATGAACTAGCATGGATAGTACAATGAAAAAGTATGTGCAACGACAACTAGAATGAGTGTGTGAACATGAATGTAATGTCGGTGAGAGATAGGTACGCCCCCCCCCAGCTTAGGATTTTGGCCTAAGTTGGTTTATGGCCACTGCTGGCCTGGTGGATATCCAAATTTGTAGCTGGGGTCGTACTGAGATGCAGCAGCTACTGCTTGTAAAGCTACAGCTTGGAGGCGAGCTGCCTCCGTCCTACTCTCGTACTCGTTTGCCTCCTCCCTGGTTATAACATATCTCCTTTTTGCCTGAAAGATAAAGAAAGTAGGAGCAGGGAGAGCAACATGGATAGTACGCTGTCTGTCAAAGATTAGTCGGTACTAGAGGAACTGTTCATTCCTCTCAACAAATTGATGGCGAACCATAGAATTATATTCTAGATAAGTAGGAGGCAATTCCATATCATTTGCATGTATGGGCACATCAAGATAATTAGCTACACGAGTTGCATAAATTCCACCAAACAAATCTCCACTTATACCGTTAAGATGCAACCTTCGTGCAACAATGGCCCCCAAGTTATATTGTGTATCATCTAATACCACACTCTTGAGGACACTAAGATCTGGAACGCACATGTAACTAGCCTCATCTTTATCATTAATGCATCTACCAATGAAGAGAGCAAAATAATGTATGGAAGGGAAATGAATGCTCCCTATGGTAGCTTGTGTGATTTCCCTAGATTCCCCCATAGTGATACTAGCAAGGAAGTCTTTATATTCAGATTTGCGAGGTTCACTAACATTTCCATAGTGCAGGTGTTTACAAGCAGTATTAAAATCCTCTAGGTCCATGGTATATGATTTATCATAAAGATCAAATAAAACAGTGTGAGAATTGCGCGAGGATGTAAATTTAAACCTCCTCACAAAGAAATCAGTTAGATAGTGGTATTGTTAGCACTTGTCTGACACGAAGTCCTCAAGTCAACATTATGCATATATGCGTCAAATTCATCCTTGATGCCTGCCTGGACCATAAACTCCTCTGACGGCCATTCACAATGCCGCACTTGGGCTTTCCTTGGTGGTTCATCGTGCGGCTCACGTATCGCGAGCCTTGGTCCTTGCTTCCTTGTGGAACCACCTTGGTATATTTTCCTAAACATTTTCTTTCTCTGAAAAATTCTGAAATTTTTAGTGACTCAAAATAAAAGTGAACCAAAATCAACAAGATTGATAGCAACTACTCCTAGAAGTGCCTACATGCCATATCATGCATTAAAACTACTTTTGACCACATAAATTTGATATGCAAGCTCAAGAATAGGGTCACCTAAGCAGCAAAAAATTGCAATAAATAAAGCACTAGAACAAAGACTAATTGGACCATTGGGGGAGTCACATACCGAAGAACAATCCCCCAAAGCAGTTTTGTGAATGGAGCTTTGAGCAAGGAGATTGAAAATGGCAGCAAGATGAGATAGAACACGGGTTTGAGCTGTGGGATGATTTTTTCTGGAGGAAGACGAAGTATGTGGGTGCTGGAATAAGTGGAGGGGGGCCATGTGGGGCCCACGAGGCAGGGGGCGTGCCCCAGGGGGGCGCCCTGCACCCTCGTGGCCAAGTGGTAGGGGCCCCTGGTGTGTTCTTAGTCCCAGTAATTCTTAAATATTCTACAAAAAATCATATATCATTTTCCGGACATTTGGAGAACTTTCATTTTCGGGGTATTTTTATTGCAAGGATAATTCAGAAAACAAACAGAAGATACTATTTTTGCTTTATTTAATCTAAATAACAAAAAGTAAAAGGAGGGTACATAGACTTGTGCTTTCTAACTTCATCCATCTCATGCTCATCACAAGGAATCCACTAACAAGGTTGATCAAGTCTTGTTAACAAACTCTTTCCGAATAATATGAAACCAGAGAATTTTCGAATAACACTAGGTTACCTCAGCGGGGATGTGCATGTCCCCAACAATAAAAATATCATATTTCTTCTTGACAGTAGGGAGAGGGAATTCAACACCTCCAATAGTGATCGTTAATTTTTTTCCCAATAGAATTGATACTATGAACTTGAGGTTGTTTCCTCGAAAAGTGTACCTATGCTCATTACCGTTAACATGAAAAGTGACATTGCCTTTGTTGCAATCAATAACAGCCCCTGCAGTATTCAAAAAGGGTCAACCAAGGATAATCGACATACTATCTTCCTTGGGAATATCAAGAATAAGAAAGTCCGTTAAAATAATAATGTCCTCACAAATACCGACATGTATAGTAGTTGACATATCGTCCATTTGCAAAGATATTTCAGTAGGTGTCAACTTATTCAAATCAAGTCTACGATATAAAGAGAGAGGCATAACACTAACACCGGCTCCAAGATCACATAAAAGTAGTTTTAACATAGTTTCTTTTAATGGAGCATGGTATAGTTAGTACTCCGAGATCTCCTAGTTTCTTAGGTGTTCCACCTTTAAAAGTATAACTGGCAAGCATGGTGGAAATTTCAGCTTCCGGTATCTTTTTTTATTTGTAACAATATCTTTCATATACTTAGCATAAGGATTCATTTTAAGCATATCAGTCAAACGCATACGCAAAAAGATAGGTCTAATCATTTTAGCAAAGCCATCAAAATCCTAATCATCCTTTTTCTTGGATGGTTTAGGAGGAAAAGGCATGGGTTTCTGAATCCATGGTTCTCTTTCTTTACCGTGCTTCCTAGCAACGAAGTCTCTCTTATCATAACATTGATTCTTTGATTGTGGGTTATCAAGATCAACAGCAGGTTCAATCTCTACATCATTGTTATTACTAGGTTGAGCATCAACATAAACACCATCATTAACATTATCACAGGGTTCATATTCATTACCAGATTGTGTTTCAGCATCAGAAATAGAAATATCATTGGGATTCTCAGGTGTGTCAACAACAGGTTCACTAGAAGCATGCAAAGTCCTATCATTTTTGTTTTTGTTCTTCTTAGAAGGACTAGGTGTATCAACATTAGTTCTCTGAGAATCTTGCTCAACTCTCTTAGGGTGGCCCTCGGGATACAAAGGTTCCCGAGTCATTTTACCCCCTCAAGTCATAACTCTAACAACATTATCATTTTTCTTATTATTTAATTCATTGAGCAAATCATCTTGAGTTTTAAGAACTTGTTCTACCTGAGTGGTAACCATAGAAGCATGTTTACTAATAAGTTTAAGGTCACCTTTAACTCTAGACATATAATCACACAAGTGTTCAAGCATATCAGCATTATGTTTCAATTTTCTACCAACATAAGCATTGAAGATTTCTTGTTTAACAATAAAATTATCAAACTCATCAAAGCATTGGCGAGCAGACTTATTACGAGGAATATCACCTTCATCAAATCTATAGAGAGAATTTACCTTTACTACCTGTGTCGAGTTATCAAGACCATGTATTTCTTCAATAGGTGGTAAATTCTTAACATCTTCAACTTTAATACCTTTTTCTTTCATGGATTTCTTTGCCTCTTGCATATCTTCAGGACTGAGAAATAGAATACCCCTTTTCTTCGGAGTTGTCTTAGGAGTTTGTTTAGGAAGTGTCCAATCATTATTATTATTCAATAGCAATTTAGCTTGCTCAACAGTTCTTTCCCTAAAAACAAAACCAGCACAACTATCCAGATGGTCTCTGGAAGCATCGGTTAGTCCATTATAAAAGATATCAAGTATTTCATTCTTCTTGAGAGGGTGATCAGGCAAAGCATTAAGTAATTGGAGAAGCCTCCCCCAAGCTTGTGGGAGACTCTCTTCTTCAATTTGCACAAAATTATATGTTTCCCGTAAGGCAGCTTGTTTCTTATGAGCGGGGAAATATTTAGAAGAGAAGTAATAAATCATATCACTAAGACTACACACACAACCAGGAGCAAGAGAATTAAACCATGTTTTAGCATCACACTTTAATGAGAACGGAAATAACTTAAAGATATAGTAGTAACGAACTCTTTTCCTCATGAGTGAATAGGGTGGCAATATCATTTAATATAGTAAGATGTGCCACAACTGTTTCAGATTCATATCCATAAAAAGGATCAGATTTAACCAAAGTAATTAACTCATGATCGACATAGAAATCATAATCCTCATCAGAAATACAAATAGGTGAAGTAGCAAAAGCAGGGTCATATTTCATTCTAGCATTCAAAGACTTTTCTTTCAGCTTAGCTAACAATTTATTAAGATCATATCTATCTTTGCAAGCTAAAAGATCTATAGTAGTTTCTTCATCCATAACATAACCCTCAGGCACATCAGGCAATTCATATCTAGGGGGAGAATCTTCATCATCACGTTCATCAATATTATCAGTTTCAATACTTTCATTTTCTCTAACTATAGCAAGTTGTTCATCAAGAAATTCACCTAATGGCATAGTATTATCAAGCATAGAAGTAGTTTCATCATAAGCATCATGCATAGCAGAAGTGGCATCATCAATAACATGCGACATATCATAATCAATAGTAGGAGTAGGTGTCGCAAGTTTACTGAAAACAGAAGGTGAATCAAGTGCAGAGCTAGATGGGAGTTCCTTACCTCCCCTCGTAGTTGAGGGAAAAAATCTTGGTTCTTTCATCTTTCAAGTTCCTCATTGTGATCAACAGATATAAATCCCAAGAGACTCAAAGAATAGAGCTATGCTCCCCGGCAACGGTGCCAGAAAATAGTCTTGATAACCCACAAGTATAGGGGATCGCAACAGTTTTCGAGGGTAGAGTTCATCCCAAATTTATTGATTCAACACAAAGGGAGCCAAAGAATATTCTCAAGTATTAGCAATTGAGTTTTCAATTCAACCACACCCGAAAGACTTAATATCTGCAGCAAAGTATTTAGTAGCAAAGTAGTATGGAAGTAATGGTAACGGTGGAAAAAGTAATAGTAGTGGTTTTTGTAGTAATCGTAATAGTGGCAACGGAAAAGTAACAAAGCAAAGATCAATATGTGAAAAGCTCGTAGGCAATTGATCAATGATGGATAATTATGTCGGATGCGATTCCTCATGCAACAGTTATAACATAGCGTGACACATAACTAGCTCTAGTTCATCAATGTAATGTAGGCATGTATTCCAAATATAGTCATACGTGCTTATGGAAAAGAACTTGCATGACATATTTTGTCCTTCCCTCCCGTGGCAGCGGGGTCCTATTGGAAACTAAGGGATATTAAGGCCTCCTTTCAATAGAGTACCGGACCAAAGCATTAACACTTAGTGAATACATGAACTCCTCAAACTACAGTCATCACCAGCAGTGGTCCCGATTATTATCACTTCGGGGTTACCGGATCATAACACATAGTAGGTGACTATTGATTTGCAAGATAGGATCAATAACTCACATATATTCATGAAAACATAATAGGTCCAGATCTGAAATCATGGCACTCGGGCCCCAGTGACAAGCATTGAGCATAGCAAAGTCATAGCAACATCAATCTTAGAACATAATTGATACTAGGGATCAAACCCTAACAAAACTAACTCGATTACATGATAAATCTTATCCAACCCATCACCGTCCAACAAGCCTACGATGAGATTACTCACACACAGCGGTGAGCATCATGAAATTGGTAATGGAGGAAGGTTGATGATGACGATGGCGACGGATTCCCCTCTCCGGAGCCCCGAACGGACTCCAGATCAGCCCTCCTGATGAAGATTAGGGCTTGGCAGTGGCTCCATGTCGTAAAATGCGATGAATCCTTCTCTCTAGTTTTTTCTCCCGGAACATGAATATATAGAGTTGGAGTTGAAGTTGGTGGAGCCTCAGGGGCCCACGAGGTAGGGGGCGCGCCCCAGGGGGGCCGCCCGGCACCCTCGTGGACAGTGTGTGGGCCCCCTTACGCTGATTCTTTCGCCGGTACTTTTTATAAATTCCAAAACATGTCTCCGTAAATTTTTAGGTCATTTCGAGAACTTTTATTTCTGCACAAAAATAACACCATGGAAATTCTGCTGAAAATAGCGTCAGTCTGGGTTAGTTCCATTCAAATCATGCAAGTTAGAGTCCAAAACAAGGGCAAATGTGTTTGGAAAAGTAGATACGTTGGAGACGTATCACCTAGCGGTGCATCAAGGACATAATTCTTCTGTGCAGCAATGAGGATAGTCCTCAGATCACAGACCCGATCCACATCATTGCTACTATCATCTTTCAACATATATTTCTCTAGGAACATATCAAAAATAAACGAGGAGCTACATCGCAAGTTATTGATCTACAACATAGATATGAAAATACTATCAGGACTAAGTTCATGATAAATTGAAGTTCAATTAATCATATTACTAAAGAACTCCCACTTAGATAGACATCCCTCTAGTCATCTAAATGATCACGTGATCCATAACAACTAAACCATGTCCGATCATCACGTGAGATGGAGTAGTTTTCAATGGTGAAGATCTCTATGTTGATCATATCTACTATATGATTCACGTTCGACCTTTCAGTCTCAGTGTTCCGATGCCATATCTGCATATGCTAGCCTCTTCAAGTTTAACCCGAGTATTCTCGCTGTGCAAAACTGGCTTGCACCCGTTGTATGTTAACGTAGAGCTTATCACACCCGATCATCACGTGGTGTCATGGCACAATGAACTCTAGCAACGGTGCATACTCAGGGAGAACACTTATTCCTTGAAATTTTAGTGAGGGGTCATCTTATAATGCTACCGCCGAACTAAGCAAAATAAGATGCATAAAAGGTAAACATCACATGCAATCAAAATATGTGACATGATATGGCCATCATCATCTTGTCCCTTTGATCTCCATCTCCAAGCTACCGTCATGATCTCCATTGTTTTTTTGACTGTGCACTGTAGGGAAAACCCCCACAGCCTATCGTATTATTCCAACCCATAAAGTTACAATATGTACAAGGTTATGAAGAATAACCCCAAAGAAAAAGCCTAAACTAAGGAAGAAAAAAGGTGAAAGAACATCAAGGGGGAAGAAAAGTTACCCAACGAACAAGGCTATCCTTGAATCTAGGCTTAATCCTAAAGGAGAGTAAAGATATGTCATGTACAAAAGATCTCCTCCAAAGATTGAAGCTAGGTCTAATATGCCTAAACACTTTTGCATTCCTAATTAGCCAAATATACCAGCAAGTAGTGAACACCACTTCAGCAAAGAAAGGCTTATTGAAGTCCCTTCTGGCATTGACTGCAATTTCTGTCATGTTGATACCTTGAGACCAATCAATCTGAAGGTAATTCCACACACGCTGGCTAAAGAGACAATTGAAAAATAGGTGATCCCTATCTTCCCTGACCTGCAAATGACAGAGCACACAAGAGATCCCATCTTCAATATGCCAATGCCTTCTCTCAACCATGTCCTTAGTATTCAACCTGTCCATGATCATCATCCAGGAAAAAACCTTTATTTTGATTGTGCAAGAGCTTGACCAAATCCAGTTCAAAAGGGGATTAAATGGCAGATTGAAATGCATTTGGATGTAAAACCTCTTGGGGTATAGATTTTATCAGATCCATGCCAGTACCACACATCCATTGCAGATGGTTCAACTACATGATGCAACATCAAATCTTTAAGAGAAAGAAACTCCATGTAAGCCTTCTCAGATAAAGGCAAATTAAACCAAGAAATCAAGTCTGAATAAGCCAAGGCCTCTTCGACAGTTGAGAGAGCATCTTTGCAGTAAGAAAAGAGCCTAGGGAATCTTTGCTGCAAGGGGGTAACCAAATTTCCTAGCTGCCATTTGTCAGACCAGAATAAAGCAGTATCCCCCTGATTGACCTTAATCCATGTCACCTCTTTGAAATGGTCCACTGACTTGAGGATATCCTTCCACCAAAAAGATCCACATGAAGATGTACCCTGTGGTACAACTCCCTGATAGTAACAATTCCAGACAAGATTAACCCAAGGAACAGCAGCCCTATTGAAGAACTTATTCAAGTGTTTGAGAAGCAAGCCAACATTCTGAATTCCAAGATTCAAAATACCCAACCCACCTCTATTTTTAGGCCTGCAGATCAGCTCCCAAGCAGCCAAAGAGGTGGTAGGCTCTTGTCTGTTCTTTCTCCACAAACACTGCCTTTGAATCCTTTGCAACTACTTTAAAATTCCAGGATTAATCAGCAAACTGCACAGGAAAAAAAATAGGAAGAGATGACAGAGCAGAGTTTAAGTACTGGAGCCTCCCCCCTTGGGCCAAAAAGGAGGAGCTAGTAGTCATTCTTCTTTCCATGCAATCCACCAAGGGCATAAGATCAATCATTTTAGGCTTAGTAGTGCCAACAGGAAGACCCAGGTAAGTAAAAGGCATAGTTCCTACTTGACAACCAAAAATATCAGCCAATCTCTTTGTCTCCTCCTGAGAAACATTAATTGGGATCATGCAAGATATATGATAGTTAACATCCAGTCCAGTGGATTGAGAGAAGAGTAACAACATTCTCTTTAGAGCCAACAATTGACTATCCACAGCAAGCACAATTATCAATGTGACTATCCAACATGATCTCCATTGTTACCGGCGTGACACCATGATCTCCGTCATCTTGATCTATATCAACATGTCGTCACATGGTCGTCTCGCCAACTATTGCTTTTGCAACTATTGCTATCGCATAGCAATAAAGGAAAGCAATTATATGGCGCTTGCATCTATGAGGAGTTTGATATTCACAGAGAAAGTCAACCCCTAAAAATGAATGTCTTCAACTGAAGACTTTGGCTTCATGAAGACTTTGAATGTGAAGAAATTGGTGTGACCTTGAAGACTTGGTATTCATACGAGGAATATGAAGCATGAAGACTTTTGTTTTCATAGTTTCATTTTCTTTTTCTTGAGTCATAGGAAACACCATACTGTTAAAGGGGGTCGAGGTAAAACTAAGGAAAAGTTTCCAAGTGATGCTTAGCTCAAAATCCTACACCTACCAATCCTTTTGAGTGAAGCCATTGGAAATCTCATACAGTTCAGTCAATTTCTTCAGTGACAGAGACGAAGATCTTCTAGTATCTGAGGAATTTGTTCTGACTGAGGAGTTAGGAATTTGCCAGTGCGGATTGCTTACAAGTGAGGAACATGATAGCCCTGAGGAATTTGATAGTCAAATTTCCGACCCTTGCTGTGTTATGCGCCAGCTGTCCCAAAATATCTACCCACCTAATGGTCATATCATTGAAGGGCATTTATGTCTTATCACGTTGTGCTGCTCCCCAGACTATAAATAGCACCCCCTACAACCAATAGTTGGTTGGCTGCTCCACGAGAAACTGACACTTGTCATTAAGAGCATCCCATCCTCTGAGGAGTTTGAGCAAAATTCATCAAGTGAGGAAAACCCAAACCCAACACCTACAAACCCAAAGTGATTGAGCATCATTGAAGAGATTGTTCCTGTGTGGAACCGACGCTTGTTACCTTTGAGGACTATGCATCCTCTAGATGGTTAGGCGTCATGGTCTAGAGCATCCAAGAGGAAATTGTGGATTGCTGAGTGACCGAGTCTGTGAAGGTTTGGAAGTCACCTGAAGACTTACCACGAGTGATCGGGCGAGGTCTGTGCGACCTTAGATTAAGGATAATACGGTGAGTACTGTGTGTCCGGGACTACGTGTCCTCAGGTTTAAATAGCTAGCCGCTCCAACCAGACGTACGACTGTCACAGCAGTTGGAACTGGTCTAACAAATCACTGTCTTCACCAAGCTACTTGTTCTATTTCCTCAACCCTTTCATTTCCTCATTTCTGTGCATTACTATTTGAAGATTTTGATTGAAGACTTTCTCAATTTCCTCAATCCTATGTCTTCATTCACTTTATCTTCAGCCTGCTCATCTAGTGTTTACGCTACTTATACTCTATACTTGTTGTCATTTAATCATGATGACTGTGCTACTACTCTGTTATGCTTGCATTTGAGTACTTATTCCGCCGCTAAGTAGTTCATTGCTTAGGAATTTCCTGACCCTGAAATCCTTCAGAGACGAATTTGTAAAAATAACCTATTCACCCCCACTAGTCGATATAACGCACTTTCAATTGGTATCAGAGCAAGGTACTCCCTTGTTCTGTGTGATTTTGGTTTAACCGCCTAGAGTTTTAGTTATGTCGACCGCGGGAATGAAGAAAGTGACATGCCCCATCTTTGACAGTCATGATAATCCCAAGTGGAAGGCCATGATAAAGAAGCGCCTCATGGCGATGAACAACGAACTGTGGACCGTCACTGAGATTGGTCTTACCGATCTATGCAAGATGGCTGAGGCTGGTGATATTTGCAAGTACACTCTACTTAACCTCACGGCGAAGGACATCATCCGCTCCTGTTTGTCCCAAAATCAGTTCAGGAATATTATGCATCATGCCATGCGAAGCTTATCTGGGACCGACTCTCTGAGGTCTATGAAGGTCATCGAACTCATCATGATCCCTGGTTTGAGGATTTTAAGGAATCGCGCAAGACGATGACTTTCGATCCGGAATCATCATCCTCTGCACCATGCCTTATGGCAAAAGGTGCCAAGGTAACTGAATGCTACCTATCTGAGTCCAGTGATGATGAATCTGGTGATGAATTTGGACCCATCTATACTAAACTTGCTTCCCTTGCCACTAAACAACAAAGAGCTTCGGAAAAAGTTCAAAACATCTACAAAAAAAAGACACATCCGTGACATTTTGGGCTGAACGAATTTTTTCTGTCATACTTATGACACTTCTATGACGATAATTGTGACAAAACCTGGTATCATCATAGATGTGGTGGGCTCCTACTGCTATGACAAAAAATCATGACAGAAAACGGGCTTTTTGTCCTGGGCAGGCCGGAGATGCAGCAGCATGACATTCTTTGGGCCGTCCATGACGGAAAAACCGTGGTAGAAGCGAGGGCGAGGAAAATATCGGGGTGTTCCCGGTTACGGTGGGTGGTCGGGGCCGAGCGATGTGCATTTATCTCGTACACGCACACGAGGCGTTGGGCTCTAACTGAACCCGAGCAAGGCATTGGGCTCTAACTGAACCCGAGCGATTGCACTGCAGGCTACGTGTTACTGAACCCGAGCGATCGATCGATGGCTGTTAACTAAACCCGATCGAGCGATTCCTTCGCTACTGCTGCTAACTGAAGCCGATCGATGCTGCCTCTGGATGAACAGGACCCCGCGGTGTTGCCTCTAGATGAACAGGACCCCGATCGATCGAGCCGGTTGGGGCTGGATGAACAGGACCCCGTGGAGGGTAGGATGAACAGGACAACCCTGTGGAGGGTTGGATGAACAGTAGATGGTGGAGGGCTGGATGAATAGTAGCCCGTGGAGGGGTGGTTGAACAGGAGCCCGTGGAGAGGGCTGATTGAATAGTAGCCGGTGGAGTAGCGCGCGGAGGAGGCTGGATGAACAGGAGCCCGTGGATGAACAGTCGCAGGTGGAGGCTGGAGGAGGTCGACGGTGGATGAACAGTAGCCCGTGGAGGCTGGAGGGGGTCGACGGTGGAGATGAACAGTATCCCGTGGAGTCCCGTTTTGAAGTATGCCACACCCCTCCCGATGACCAGGACCCCCATTTCGACTGCAGCGCTCCAACACAAGTCTGTTTCCTCCGTTTTGAGGTACGCCACACCCCTCCCGATCAACAGGACCCCCGTTTCGACCGTAGGAGGTCCATTTCCTCTGTTTTGCGGTACGCCAGACCCCTCTCGATGAACAGGATCCCGTTTCGACCGTGGCCGGTCGAACACAAGGCCGTTTCCTCGGTTCTGCGGTATGCCAGGACTCGTTTCCATCAGCTATTTTGTGCAATCCCTTCCGATGAACACGACAACGCATTCCATTCCAACCCAGCCAGTTGGCTCCCCATGAACACGACGACGGCGCTGTTTCTCTGTTCCGACCAAGCCATGTACACGAGCCCTGGCCGTACGTATGCGTGAGTAGGCGTTCGAGACCCTGCCCATATGTACGTACGTGGCTGTATTTTCTTTCTTGCACATTGGCTGTTGTACGTACGTGTACATGCTACGTGCGCGCCTCTACTATGACACGTACGCGCCTCTACATTGACAAGTATGTACGTACATGTTCGCGACCAGAATGACAACGCTACGTACGCTTCGACCAGGTGGGTCCCAACTGTCAGGCACTTCCTTGCGTGCGAAGATGTACCTAGCAGTCAGGGGGCGAATTGTTTTTTTGCCCGGACGCACTTCCTTGCATGCGAAGATGTAGCTGGTGGGCACCATCAGTCAGGGGGAAATATTTTTTCGTGAAATATAGTGGCCCGTCCGGTGGGTCCCCGCTGTCAGGTGGAGGAATAATTATTTTGCGCATAGTAAGGAGGCACTGCCTTGCTGCGGCCGTGGACCCAGCTGTCAGCCTCTCCATGTACAGTCCATGTCCGATGGAGCCGTTCCTTGACCACGCCACGCCGAGAGCACCAGGGCGGTGGACGACGGCGAGGCCTAGGAAGGGGACGATGCAGAGCCGGGGAAGACGCGACAGTGGAAGCCCGCCCGGAGAGGAGTACGAGGGTTCACTGGTTCAGCTGCGGTGTGAGGCTGCCATTGCCGCAGAATAACAGGGGTGTGGGTGAGTAGAGGGATGGCCTGGCCAGCGGTGGGAGTAGTAGGGGGCGGTGAGGCCTCCGCGGCATCACAGCCGGCCACGGGAGGCAGGAGCGCGAGGCACGACCGGCGCTAGTTTGGGCGGCTGGAGCAAGAAGACCAGCGGTTGAAGAAGCACTACGGCCGTTGGATGGACATCGTACGGTCAATGGAGCTAGAATCGTGCATATTGACAAAGTTGATAAAGCCCTCCGTCCCCGTCAACTTAGTAGGCCCACAAGTCAGCCTCCCACTATACTGGGTCCCATCTAGCAGGGGAGTATTCATTTTTGTGTGCGTAATAAGGAGGCACTTCCTTGTGTGCAAAGATATAGCTGGTGGGTCCAAGCTGTCAGCGGTGGTAACGTTTTTTCGCGAAATACAGAGGCCCTTTCGGTGGGTCCTAGGTGTCAGGTGGAGGAATCATTATTTTAGGGGTAATAAGGAGGCATTTCCTTGCGTGCGGCCGCGGACCCAGTTGTCAGCCTCTCCACGCACAGTCCACTTCTGATGCATGTCGGTCGTTGACCACGTTGACCAGGTCGCGCCGAGAGCACCAGGGCGGTGGATGACGGCGAGGCCTAGGAAGGGAACGACACAGAGCCAGGGAAGACTCGACAGTTGTTTCCCACACGGAGGGGAGTACGACTGTACGAGCGTTTACTAGGTCGTCTGTTGTCGCCGGAGAATAACAATAGGTGTGGTGAGTAGAGGGATGGCTAGGCCAGCGATGGCAGTACGATGGGGCGGTAAGGCCTACGCGGCAACATAGCCGGCCGCGGGAAGGAGGGAGCAGGCTGTCCTGCCGGCGCTTGTTTCAGTGGCTGGAGCAGGAAGAGCAGAGATTGAAGAAACATGACGCCCGTTGGATGGAAATCCAACAGTCACTGCTTGTGCGTCAACCTTTTTTAGGAAAGCCTCAAATCCATGGAAAACAACATACAACCCATCTGCCATTATTTCTAATACTTTACAGCCCATTTGCTAATTCTTAAGGTTTTTTTGGAGCCCATATTCTTTTTGTTAGTATTACAGCCCATATTGTAGCCACGGTTAAAAAATTATATGAAATTTTGCATATTTCGGTGCGGTCCGAATTGTTTTTAATCCCGAAATTTTGAGTCACGTTCAAACTGATTTTAAAAATATATATATATCAATATAAAATCCTACAAATTTTCCATGCATAAAATCAATGCAATTTAACATCTCGAAATGAAAAAAAGAAATTTGAAACTAATTGCCGGTTTGATGTGTATTAAAAATGTACAACCCATTTCTCATTACTAATAGGCCATTTCCATGCATAAAAATCAATGAAGCTCTCCTCGTCTTGAAAGATTTGCAGCCCAATAGGCCTGAAAAAGCGACTTACTTGGCAAATCACAAAAAAACTGGGCTGTGGCCGTAGACCCAGCTGCAGCCGTCGACCCAGCTGTCTGCCTCTCCAAGTACAGTACTCTTTCGGTGGAAGTCGGTCGTTGACCACATTAAGCACGCCGCGCCGAGAGCACCAAGGCAGTGGACGACGGCAAGGCCTAGGAAGGGGACGACGCAGAGTCAGGGAAGACGCGGTTGTGGATTCCCACGTGGAGAGGAGTACGAGGGTTCACTGGTTCGGTTGCGGTGTGAGGGTGCCATCCCCGCAGGGCCTGGCTAGGGGTGGGAGTAGTACGGGGCGGTGAGGCCTCAACGGCAGCACAGCCGGGCACTAGAGGAAGGAGCAGGCGGTCTCGTCGGCGCTGGTTTGGGCGGCTGGTGCAAAAAGAGCAGCGATTGAAGAAGCAGCAGGACCGTTCGATTCAAAACCAACGGTTTCTGCTGCTAGAATCATTTGTTGACTAAGTTGACAAGCCCTGCGTACGCGTCAACTTAGTAGGCCCACAGGTCAGTCTCCCAACCGGTGCGCCCTAGATGTCAGTGGGAGGAATCATTTTTTTGCGTAATAAGGAGGCAGTTGATTGCGTGCGGCCAGCCCAGCGCAGGGAGTAGGGTGGGCCTGGGAAGCCTGCGCAGCATCACAATGGGCCACAAGAGGAGGGAGTAGGCAGTCCCGTCGGCGCTAGTTTAGGCGGCTGGAGCAGGAAGATCAGAGATTGAAGAAGCACGTCGGCCGTTGGATGGACATCCAACAGTCACTGCTGCTACAATCGTGTGTTGACTGACAAAGCCTTGTGAAAACAAGTCAGCCTCGAAATCTGTGGCGTGTACAGCCCATTTGCTATTATTTATATATTTTTTACTCATTTTCTAATTCATATGGAATTTATTGCACCCCGGTTTCCATTTTTAGAATTGCTGCCCATTTTCTGGTCACTACCAAGGTTAAAAGAATAACTAAATATGTGGGAAATTTTGAAAATTCGCAAATTTTTGCCGAGGAAAAAAATATTCTTAATCCAAAAATTAGTAGCCATACTAAAACGAATTTAAAAATAAATTAGTACTATGTCATGTTAAATCCAATGAAATACTCCCTCCGTCCCAAAATTCTTGTCTTCAATTTGTCTAAATACGGATGTATCAAGTCATGTTTTGGTATTAGATACATCCGTATCTAGACTAATCTAAGACAAGAATTTTGGGACGGAGGGAGTATAAGATTTCAGTGAAGAACAAAAACAAAAAAGAAACTAATATCCCATTTGCTATATTTTTTTGGAATTTTCAACCCCTTTTGATATTACTTTTAACAGACACTGACCATACTCTTTGGCCAGGCCAGAATGCATCCCTCCTCGTCTTGAAAGATTTGCACCCCAGTAAGTCGGAGAAAACAAATAGGCCTAGCTTGGGTATTCTTCAAAAAGAAATACTGGGCTACCTATTTTCCCAAAGAAAAAACTGCTGGGCTGGTCATGTTATTAGACGGGCCACGGAGACCGCACAATCCAGTTTATAGCCTTCTCCTCCGAATTACTACTAAAAAAGTTGTGCAATTCTGTCATTAATTGACTATATGTTGAAAATGATGTGGGTCCCAGATATCAGCAGGGTGGATTAGAGTAAAAAAGCGAGAGGTTCATCTAAGTAGTAAAAGAGGCGCTTGCTTGTGTTCGGCAGTGGACCTGGTGGGTCCATACTGTCATACTCACAACTACAGTCCTCTCCCGATTCACTATGTTGACAGGGACCATTTCAAAAAAACTATGTTGACTGGACCGGACGGCGGCGCCGCGGAGAGCGCACCAAGGCAGAGGATAAAGTGTTGTCGCCAATGTGCTGGGCTGGGTTGGACATTCTTATTGAAAAATAAAAATGGACCGGATCTATTTACGATGTTGACTACGATTTGCATGGGTCCACTGGTTGCAGGTAGAAAATGCAAGGATAAAGAAGACAGGTCGCTATCTTTGCCGAAGAATAATATCGACTGAATGTAAAGACACTATCATAGGAAATAATATCCTCCTGTTAAATCATGAATTTAAAGAACTGGTGCATGAACATTTAGATTTATTTATTTATTTACTTATTTATGTTTACGGGACCATGAGCATGTACCTGGGCTGGATTCCTGTGAGAGCCTCCCTTCCAGTTCATTATGGGCTTCTCTATTGGGCCTTCATTAGTGGGCTGCATGTTATCAACAAGTGGAAAATGTGTTCCGTATGAAAAATAGTATGCGCTACGTACGGTACGGGGCACTAAAGGATCGAACCGTGCAACGAATTCCAAAACATTGTGTTTGTCGTTCTAACAACACATTTATTCAACCAACAGATGAAATATACTACTAATTGTACATTGAAAACTGCAGCAGCAGCAACCAGGGCTGGGGGTGCAACAGAAGCAGTAAGCAGGCCAGAAGAGTGAAGACGCAACTCCCTCTTCCAAACCAAACATCAGCCATCATTTCAAAAGGGCTACCAAAAAAGAACAAGTGTATGCATCAAACTAAATAAAGATCCTACTACGCCAAGAGTACGCATCTAACTAACTGGCTCAGTTAGACGTTATTATTTATTAAGCTGTAGAGATTGGCTGACGGCTTGATCCAGATGGATGCCTGACGGGGGGAACTCTAGCCAGCAGGTCGAAGTCTTATACTTCTGACCCTCTCTCCTACTTTGGCCTGCAGAGCGTGGCGGCGCATATCAGGGCATCGTGCATGCAGAGACACATGGTACGTTGTGTACACACAATTTTCCCTGATGAACGAAACCGCACTGCCATCATGACCCTTGCCATCGGTTATCTCCTGATTAATTGGATAATTCAGCCCGACAACATCATATCAAGTCGGAGTCAAATAACCCTAAAAAAGTTGGAGTCATATAAAAAAGGGAGATGGGAGTACATGACCGAAAGTCTGGCGTGACCGCGGTTTGCTGCGCTGCAGGTCCATCAGTCCATGGCCGAACAACGTCCTTCTATCTACGTGGCCCAACCTTGTAGTGCACAAACGTGACATCCTGCAATAAACAATTCGGGTGGGCCTAGATTTCTCTAGAATGAACAACCAGCTGCATGGTGGATACTGTAGACGCGAATCCGTGCATTTTGAACCATAGGATTAACCCTATCGATGGATGAAATTACTTCTTAGGCCCATGTTTCAAATTTTCAAAATTGGTACACTATATAGTAGTATAGATATAGATAAAAAACAAAGAAGTGTACTAGAGATAGAGGTAATAATAGAGACTAGGGAGGAGCACCATCTACTGCTTCGTGGGCTACTCCTGCGCTCCATTCGTCGGCCGCAACGTCCCTACAGCCACTCCCTCCTGCGCTCCATTCGGCAGGCGCTGTTGAAATTTGGGGAGCACACTCTCGCGACTGCTAGCAGCGACGACTTCTTCCCCGACCTCGCCAACCTCTTCCTCAACGACATGGGCAACAACCTCAACGCCAATGGTGTTGCTCCCGTTGCACCGTATGTGTTTCCGTCCTTCCCGTTCGAAATCATGGTAGAATTTATGTTTCTAGTGTCCTAGATTCCATCTGTTCATCAACTATGCTAGTCCGCATGATTAGTTTAATGTCTGTTATAGCCGTCATGATTTATTTTGTGCTTATTCGGACTAAACTCGTAGTAACTTGCTCATATATTCAAACGGCGGAACGTCCCCTACAGCCACTCACGTTTCATGGACGGCCTGGTCGATGCCTCCAAGGAGCCCTTCGTCTACTTCTATGAGTGCCCAGTGCCGTTTTGGGGCTCGTCGGTGGACATCATGCATCACCTGACGCAAGCGTGTGGCGATCGCTACTGGCCCTTGGCGAAGAACATCAAGTATGAGACGTGCTACCCGTTCACCGTGCCGGAGTCGCTGAAGGATCATCATCATCTGCTAGTCTCGGAGGAGGACGTTAGCGTCTTCCTCTTGATCGTGGGCAATGGCGAGGCCCGCGCAGGCTGCCATCCCTTCTCTATAGTGCGCGTTAGGGGCTACGCCGCTGACGCTGACACTAACACGAGGCCAATATACGGGTGCGTGCTCACTATTACTACCCCTCGGAGGTACGTGGGCGGTGACACTGGCTACGTCAAGCTAACTTGGACTCTGCCGAGCTGGGACCTTCCCGCCGATGTGGACATGGAAGACGAACGGTGTTATTTGACCCCCAACAATGTGCACGGGGACTCCAAGGAGGTTCACCTGGACATCTGCATTATCAAGTTAAATGTTGATCATTAGTCTTCGCTCAATGTAATCCGCTGTCTAAGAATGTGGAGACTTCCATGGATGATCTTGCTCTATTGGAGTATCGCGCATGAATAAAAGTGTATCCATTTATGGTTTAGTCTAGAATCTTCCATGTATGAATTTTTACTACAGTACTGGTGAAAGACTTATGATGAACCATTTCTTACATATCCTCTGCCCCCTTCCAAGTCATCCTGATTTAATCCCTCCGTCTAGGTGTATAAGGGCATGGTTAATACTTAAATAGTATAGCCAACTGTTGACTATAAGAAAGTGCCATGTCATTTGTAGCCAACATGTATAACAATGGAAACTCAAAAACTAATTCATGATGATCATTCCCTGCAAAGCAGAATAGGAGTTATTTCTTCACAAGTTTTGGATGCAGGTTGAACAGTTGAACGCTTTTGTTTGCAAAAGATACTTCTTTATCTGTTTCACCCGGATGTTTGTGAGCTCTAGAGATGAAATAATACCCGAAGAAACCTATCGATACCCGTTACACATGAGATGACCCCCACATCCTTTGTCAAAATAAACAACTCCCCGATCAATGCATTTCACTCTTCCGTGCAACGCACGGGCACCTTACTATTGATTAGTACGACCAAAAATTGAACTAGCATTATATATAGTACGATGAATGATGTTGCATGTCACCTAAAATTATATCATTGAAAACTATGTTGAAATACGAATCCAACGATATTGTTTTTGTTGACATGCACTAACATTTTGTCAGTTGAATCTTCACTCAAATTCAATGGGGGATAAACCACGATCGATGTAGTAAACCACGACCAAGTACTAGTGTAGAGGGCGGCGCTGCACGGGAGTCTCACCACGCTCGTGGCGCGGCAGTAAAGCCGTCATATCACAAAACCGAACCACTCCCAGTAATAAGTGGCCTGGTAAAATAAATGGACAAGCAACCATCACATCCCTCCGTCTTTTTTGCATTTCATCTCTCTGCATTTACTTTTTCTGGTTCATCTCGCACACTCAATCCCTAGCTACTACTCCTAGGGCCAGTTCTTTTGGCGGCTTCCCCAGCTTTTCCCATAAGACTAGTCACAGTGGAGAGTAACTTTAAGGCGCCTCACTCATTTATTTGGGCTTCTAAACTACTACTTGTAGTACCTCCGTTCTGGTTTATTCCTCGCCATTGTAATTTGTGCTAAAATTTGACCAAAGATAACATTTCATTAGTTAAATTTATGATCAAAATTTTACACAGATTATAATGGGGACCAATAAACCAGGACAGAGGTAGTAGTTATGGGATTACTAATCTAGAAGCCTAAAAGAACTGGCCCCTGGTACTCCTACTAGTAGTAGTATTCAAGCTGGAATTCCAATTGCAGTTCACAACTTGCTAGGCAAAAAAATCGATACAGGGTGTAGGAAGCGGTTTGGGAATTTGCATGCCTTTTCAACCAGTGAGATACTCCGTACAAAGTACGACAGAGAGATAACCACGGAGAAGGAAGCTAAAAGTAAACAATCAAACGAGCATTTTTGCATTTGCTTTGCATTGAATCGTTTCACAAGCTTGAGTAGTGCTGTTTTTCTACTTTTACAAAAACCGCATCGTAATGTTAAAACATGCATTTGCACATACATAAGTAATAGTAGTACTCCCTCCGTCTAGGTGTATAAGTCTTCCCTCCTTCTTGGTCACGGTGCACAACCAAAGATGACTTATTGACCTGGACGGAGGGAGTAGCATAGTCTGCAAGCATATATATAGAGAGATGTGTAGTGCGATAGTATATAGTAAAGTTTGTGCTATATGCACATACTTACAAAATGCGTACAAATACACAAGGTTTCCAAACTTTCCCTTTTACATACTTAATTAAGGATACTAATAATTCCTGAACATTCGGGATTTATCATTTGCATCCCAAAACTAATGAGATCGCCTTACGAAACAAAAATTATACTCCTACTAAAAGCCACAGCGCTCGCAGGAGCGCTTGTAGTGCGCCACGAGTGCCCTGGTGCCCGGACGTTTCCTAGCGCGCCGACACAATGCCTCTTCCTCAGCCTCGCAACTCACGAGGTGTTGATTGGCGGCTTGCCGGCAGGCGAGCGCGATCTCACCGGTGTGGTGATCCGGCGCCAACAGGTACTCCTCTTCACTGGAAGCGTGCACCTGTTCCACGTACCGCCAAGCATAGATGAGGTGCTCAGGCCCGATTGCACTCAGGGCTTCGGCACGGGCGTCCTCCGCCACCCTCTCATCCCTCGCACGAGCCTTCTGCCAAAGAGCCAATTGCCTGACTCTCTCGGACGCACGCCTGCCAGGCAGCTTGTTCCATGGTGCACTTCTCTTCCTCGGCCTTCTTCTCTGCCTCTATTTTGGCGCGATCTGCTGGAGGCAAAGCCTCCCACAAGGCGACATCCATTTCTTTCGAAAGCTCCTCAAGGCTGGGGGGCTCGGTGGGCAGCGCGGCATTCTCCTCGTAGCGGGGAGCCGACGCGTCCTCCGACGCGCGTGCTGGCGAGATTGGCAACGCCGACGCATCCACCTCGACACGTCACGGCGAGGAGCGGAACGCCGACGCGTCCTACTCGACTAGTGGCGGCGGGGAACGGAACGGCGACATGTCCACCTCGATGCGTTGCGGCGAGCAGCGGAATGACGACGCGTCCTCCTCGACTAGTGGCGGCGAGGAACGGAACGGTGACGCGTGACCGTCCGCGCGGTGCAGCGAGGGGCACCAAGGGCTTGGGAGGGGCGATGCTATGGTGGTCGACGTGAGAGGGAGGGGGAGGAGATAGCGATGAATGTGAACGTGAGGGGGAGGAGATAGCGATGTCGTGGGAGGCGCAGTATTTATAGCGAGCTATGGCACACCTACGTAAGATATGGACTGAGCTGCACTGACCTAACTGCAGGTCCAGTTGGTCACTGACATGTGGGCCAGACCCCTGTTGGGCCCGTATGTCAGTGACCCAATGCACCTGCAGTTAATTAACTGAAGTAGCGTCCCGAAAGATATGTTGCATGTTTAATATAACAGCTACTCCCATCACATGCTCAGATTTCAAGGTGCATTAATTCATTGCATGCGAGGATTATGAGAAACTTGACCAATGCATGTACTTCATGCATGCATGCATTGCAATTACTGCATTGGTAAACACAATTCTTTGAGAAAAACAAGCGCATTAATTAAGTGCTGTTACAAACCATGAAAATTATTCCACCACTCATCATCTACCTTGGTTGGTGAGAATTTTGAATTAAGCCCTATAAACCGGAAAGGAGCTATTATGTGGGCATATTTGTTGGAGTAAATTACGGGGGAGGGAAGGGGTGGAAATATTGCTGGTCACAATGGATTGGACGAGCGCGGGGGGGGGGGGAGGAGAGTCATGCATGCAGATTTTTTCCACACGGGGTGGAATGGTGGGACCACCGAAGGGAGAAGGAGAGTCTGGCAGGCATATTGTTTCCACACATGGAGAGGAAAATATTTGGAGACGAATGGGCTTGCTGCAGGTATGGGGAACGTTGCATAGTAAATCTCATCTTGCATGCCGGGCTAGGTATAGTCTCAAATCATTAAAAACATACACTGTCCACACATGTTCATATTTCAAGGTGCACTAAATTATTGCATGTGATGATTAAGGCTGGCCATAATGGTGGTATCTTAGCTGGTATCATGCACACGGGAATAGCAAACATGCTGATGTGGCAAAGAATTAATGAATAGAGGGGGGTTAGAGTAACTAGTGTTCATGCATGCATTGCTAAACACATTTTTTTGTGAAGAACTACAAAAACTATTACACCGCCTCTATCTTGCTAAGAGTAGGTGAAAATTTTGAATAGAGCCCTTTAAACTAGAAGGGAGGTAGTAGTACTCTAATAGCTAACCTTGGCCCTGTTTGGATCCATGTGTTAGAGTTAGTTTGGGTTAGTTTGAACTCAACTAACCCAATAAATAATAACAGCAATTACTTTCCAAACAATAACAGACGAAGCATTGGACATGGTATAGTTCACGCGCAAGCCCGACATTCCAAGTTCAACTTCCACATAAAACTCATATTCAAAGATATCTCCACCTTCATACATAATGTCGACAATCAAGATTCACTTCAAAGCCAAAAAAATTGAGGAGAGTTATGAATAAAGAAAAACCTCTAGTTCCTGCTACCAGTGCGAGCACAACAAGTCAAGACCATGCGTAATTAATTATATTTTGGTCATTTTTTGTGTTCAAAAATGCCTGCCGGCTCGCGGAAGGACGTGTTTCTGGCACACGCGCGAATTCAATGAAGGCAGGTGGGGTAGTCTGAAGCCGGTTGCATGCGGCGAGGAGGCGTGTTCAGCAGGGCCTGCAGTGAGTGGGGCCCTCTTGGCCGGCGCACCGGTTCCATGCCTGCGCTATGAGAGGTCGCGTCCGTGTTAGAGCAATCACTCCCTCCAGTCCTTTTTTGTTTGTGTATAACAAAATCTTGTTTTCCATTCACATTTTACAAGTAAAATTCGTGGACAAACTTTGACCCAAAATACGATGGGGACTAGTAAACCAGAACGGAGGTAGTAGTTTTTTTAATCAAAGAAGGGTTTCCCCCGTCCGATTTTCATTACTGAAAACCAACATCTAAATCTAAACCATAGTATTTGCCCTAGAACTACCAGGTTCAACATCTCGCAATATAAACCCATACAACCATATGCCAAGGAGGTACATAGTACTATGAATTCCATTTTTGCTCCATACCAATCGTTCTAAAAACTACTTACTACTTATAATGCGCCATTGAAAATCAGAATTCTTAACCCCGCTAAAAATGATATTTTAAACATGGCTACTTGATCTGTGGCAACTGGCGAGCCACCGCCTCCAAGTCTGACAGATGGGAACGAAACTATGGCAATTTTGCAAAAAGATACCCACACCCCTCTCCACACTTGCAAATAAGGCCTTCCCTTGTTCATCCTTTTCTCCCACAAGATAAACTACTCATAGAAATGCATCTTCATGTTCCGTGCAACGCAAGGGCATCTTGCTAGTTGTTGCAAAAAGCACATGTGTGCAAGAGAGAGAGAGAGGGAGAGAGGAGGAGGACATAGTGCATGTGCGACAAAGACACAAAGAGTGTGTGTGCGAGAGGTATCAGCTTAAAATGAGGCGATAGTGTGTGTGTGTGCATGATCGAGAGGGCGTGTCTCAAGAAGGGAAGAAAAATCTACATAGATATAAGGAGCGGGAGAGAGACATGTATGCGATAGTGGAAGCACGAGTGTGCGGGTGTATAAACCTATCTAGAGGCTAGTCGATAAATGTTTGTGAGAGAAATACGAGTCGAGGGTGTGAAAGCGAGAGTTTTGTGTGTGAGAGAGAGACGGTAGTTGGGAAGGGGAGTGGAAGCAGGAGTTGTGTGTGTGTGTGTGTGTGAGAGGGGGGAGTTTGTCTGATCGATAAACAAATGAATAATGTCAGTCTGGGATGGAGATGAAAAGGAGACCGCAACAAATGTTGTGTCTACAGGAGAGAGAGAGAGAGTAATTTTAGTGGTATGATTCATATCTAGAGACATATAGGGTGTGTGAGAGAATCCCATAGAGAGAAAGACAAAGTGAAAGACGAGTGGGGACTGTGTGTGTGGTGGTGAAAAAGAAAGCTTAGGTACCTAGTGATACGAGAGAATGGTAGAGACGTGAGAGATAATGAAAACTGCGTAATGTATAATGATAGGGAGAGTGTGACACTTCTCAAGGGAGATGTCGAGAGACCATGTTTGCGAGGATAGGAGAAACATGAAGTGAGCGTGCGGGTGAGCTGGAGAAAAGAGAGTGATAGCTACATGAAGGAGCATGCATGCGGGAGAGATGGGCGTGAAAGGAGTGAACATAAAAGGGATTCAAATATTTCAATTCGAGATGATGATACATGTAATCCATACTCGAACCAAAATTGATCTATCAAACATGCATACTCGTATGAATTCACGCGCATCTATGTTATTTAATATGTAGATATTACTCATCCATACACTTTAGTAGAACATAATTTGGTTTAATTTTTTGAATTCAACCTTATGATTTTGAGATCATTGTATTTGTAAATCATACTATACATATAAGAGAGCAGAATTCTTTGTTGTGCTTTCGAAAGTATATATAAAAAAATGATGTATATAGAATTTTAATCCAATCGAAAATGGATCCCGCTCGAAAAAAGTAGAATACAAATGGGATTAGAATTGAGTTGGCACGGTAAACGTGCACTGTGCAAAATTTGAACGAAGCGGGGAAAGTCGCGGTAACCGCCCGAAACCAAAATCCGTGAGATGGAAATTACTACTACCTATCCCTGCCATGCAAAGCCTATCTGCTCGATTTCTATAGGTTTCGATAGGGGTAGGTTTGTAATTTCACTCAAATGTGACATAACAGCCTCTCACCCAGATTCATATATGGTGGGCGCCAACACATAGTGTGTCCTCGGCCGAAATCGACTCCCTCCCCGATTCATACACGGTGGGCGCCAAAAACAAACTCTCGTCGGCAAATATTCGGTGTATGCGAGATTATCGTCCTATCCCCAACCGACTAATATTGATGCGATGTAGGAAACTTGAAACGGGGGCTAAGTTTGTAAATTTCCTCGCATTTGAGACAAGCGCACCCTGAAGACATGGTTCCCCCTTCCTCTCCACCTCCATTTCCCCATTCGTACTCCATGGGCGCCAAAACACCCTCTCCACCCCAGCCTCCTCCGTCCGCCACCCCATCCATCGTCGTCCTCCTCCACCATGTCGAAGCTGATACCCCGACGCCGCTGTCCATTACAAGAGATCGACCTCTCTCATCCACGGCTTCGGACCAGGATCCTTGCATCCCGTCCTCTCGCTTCATCCCCGCCGTCGTCCACCTTGCCGGTGCCGCTCCTACGACCGTCTCGTCCACCACACCCCGCCACCACCGTCTACCCTCCTAGATCTGCTTCCACGCCGCCGACAACCATCGCTACCGCAACACCGTCAAATTCTCAGCAGATGCATACAGGGCGCCGCACCAGAGGCGGTACTCTTTCGTATCTGCTCAACTTATTTATCGCGGCAAGAAAATAGATCACCACTGCTTTACTATGATTTCTGGTCCATCCCTTACTTGATAATTGAAAGCAAACATTGGTTGCGAAGTTGCCTTTGTCTAGTTTGCACCTTCAGATCCACCATGGCACGCTCAACACTATACTCCCAATGCTTATGGTTTTCCCCTTTTATATTCCACACTAGTTAAATCACAGTACACTAAATTTCAAAATTGGGCTAGTCAATTTTTCAGAGCTCGCCGGAGTTCGCCGGTGCGATCGAAGGGGCTCGGGTGGGGACTTTGGTTGTGGGGGGGTGGTGGTGGGGCCTCGCCGAACGGAGAAAACTCGATGCGGGTGGGGGCAGGGGTGGGGGTGGGGGTGGCGGAGGAACACAGGCAGTGGGGCAGGTGGTCCGGCCGGCGGCCCATGCGGTGTTCTGTATGGGAAGAATTAGAAACAAGGACATAGAAGGGTTAGGAGACGTAGGATCTTCATCCAAGCGCCTGAAATGGTCGACTGACCATAATGACAAAAGTCACGCGACTTGCATGCAGACATGCCTTTATATTCAGTACCATCATCGTACCTGCTTAGCACTGCTCCTGAATCCATCAAGCTAAACAACGTGCCACTCATAATTCCAAACTTGTTGCTCAAGTATGAATCTGATATGATGCTGATACTACTAAAACAAATAATATTTAGTTGGTCAGCTAATGTTCCTACTTTACTTTCAAAAAAGCACGTGCACCACATATAGAGAGACAGCAGGGAGTTGCTTTCTTAATGTGCTCTGGTTCATCATGTGTGGGCACTGCGCAACGAACATTTTATTATCCAAAATCTTCTTACTCGTCTGTAGCATGTTCCTCTTCCTTTCTTCTTTAATAAGCACTCTCTTCATTCCTAAATACAAGTCTTCGTATAGATTCCACCATGGACTACATATGGAGCAAAATGAGTGAATCTACACTCTTAAGATGTATCTGGATACATCTGTATGTGATCCATATTGGAAATCTCTACCAAGACTTATATTTTTGAACGGAGGGAGTATAATAGTAGTACAGTATGTTCCTTGTAGTGAAGATGAGCAGGGACATTTGCAGTGTAGAGGTCTATACGGTCGGTTGGTATGGACACTTTGAACTCTTCGGGCCTCTTTGATTCGTAGGATTTTGTAAACATGGGAATAGGATTTGCAGTGGCCTGCCCACTTGAATCCTATAAGAATAGCAAGGAAATGCAGGGAGCTGTGTCGCCTTTGAGAGTTACACTGATATTAACAATACCGCACCTTTAGTTGAAGAGAGCTGGTATCCGAAGCCTTTCTAGCCGCACCGGCAATACTAGCACATATATTCCAGCAAGTTCCACTTTGCTGATTTTACTCTAATGCTTACGGTTTTCCCATTATATCTACACTATGATCTGTGTAGATGCTTGATACGTCTCCAACGTATCTATAATTTTTGATTGTTCCATGCTATATTATATTCTGTACTGGACATTATTGGGCTTTATTATACACTTTTATATTATTTTTGGGACTAACCTATTAACCAGAGGCCCAGCCCAGAATTGTTGTTTTTTGCCTATTTTAGGGTTTCGCAGAAAAAGAATATCAAACGGAGTCCAAACGGAATGAAACCTTCGGGAACGTGATTTTCGGAACGAACGTGATCCAGAGGACTTGGACCCTACGTCAAGACATCCACCAGGAGGCCACGAGGTAGGGGGCGCGCCCTCCACCCTCGTGGGCCCCCTGTTGCTCCACCGACGTACTCCTTCCTCCTATATATACCTACGTACCCCCAAACTACCAGATACGGAGCCAAAACACTAATTCCACCGCCATAACTTTTTGTATCCACGAGATCCCATCTTGGGGCCTTTTTCCGGAGCTCCGCCGAAGGGGGCATCGATCACAGAGGGCTTCTACATCAACACCATAGCCTCTTCGATGAAGTGTGAGTAGTTTATCTCAGACCTTCGGGTCCATAGTTACTAGCTAGATGGCTTCTTCTCGCTTTTTGGATCTCAATACAAAGTTCTCCCCCTCTCTTGTGGAGATCTATTCGATGTAATCTTCCTTTGCGGTGTGTTTGTTGAGACCGATGAATTGTGGGTTTATGATCAAGTTTATCAATGAACAATATTTGAATCTTCTCTGAATTCTTTTATGTATGATTGGTTATCTTTGCAAGTCTCTTTGAATTATCAGTTTGGTTTGGCCTACTAGATTGATCTTTCTTGCAATGGGAGAAGTGCTTAGCTTTGGGATCAATCTTGCGGTGTCCTTTCCCAGTGATAGTAGGGGTAGAAAGGCACGTATTGTATTGTTTCCATCGAGGATAACAAGATGGGGTTTATATCATATTGCATGAGTTTATCCCTCTACATCATGTCATCTTGCTTAAAGCATTACTCTGTTCTCTTGAACTTAATACTCTAGATGCATGCTGGATAGCGGTCAATGTGTGGAGTAATAGTAGTAGATGCAGGCAGGAGTCGGTCTACTTGTCTCGGACGTGATGCCTATATACATGATCATACCTAGATATTCTCATAACTATGCTCAATTATGTCAATTGCTCAACAGTAATTTGTTTACCCATCATGAATATTTATGCTCTTGAGAGAAGCCACTAGTGAAACCTATGGCCCCCGGGTCTATTTTCCATCATATTAATCTTCCAACACTTAGTTATTTTTACTGCCTTTTATTTTACTTTGCATGTTTATCATAAAAATACCAAAAATCTTATATTATCATATCTATCAGATCTCACTCTCGTAAGTGACCGTGTAGGGATTGACAACCCCTTATCCCATTGGTTGCGATGATTTATTTGTTTGTGTAGGTGCGAGGGACTCGTGCGTGGCCTCCTACTTGATTGATACCTTGGTTCTCAAAAACTGAGGGAAATACTTACGCTACTTTGTTGCATCACCCTTTCTTCTTCAAGGGAAAACCAACGCAAGTGCTCAAGAGGTACACTTCTTTGTGTCGCACTAGCAGCAGTCCACTCTTGAAGCTAATGTAACACCCATGATGCGGCTATATCTCCCATGTGTCGGAGCATGACTTAGAGGCATAACCGCATAGTAGGCATGTCGCAAGAGGGGTAATCTTTACACATCACATGTACTGAATAAGGAAGGGATAAAGAGTTGGCTTACAATCGCCACTTCACACAATACATAAATATAGCATTTCATCATCTAGAATGCAATCAAGGTCCGACTACGGAACCAAAATAAAAGAATGACCACCCCAAATGCTAGATCCCCGATCGCCCCAACTGGGCTCCTCTACTAATCGTCAGGAAACGAAACAACACAACGAACAAGATCTTCATCGAGCTCCCACTTGTGCTCAGTTGCGTCACCTGCACTGGTATCATCGACACCTGCAACTGGTTGGAAGTATCTGTGAGCCACGGGGACTCAGCAATCTCACACCCTCGCGATCAAAACTATTTAAGCTTATGGGTTGGAAAAGGTAGTGAGGTGGAGCTGCAGCAAGCACTAGCATATATGGTGGCTAACTTATGCTAATGAGAGCGAGAAGAGAAGCAAAGCATGGTCGTGAACTAGAAATGATCAAGAAGTGATCCTGAAACTATTTACGTTCAAGCATAACACAAGAACCGTGTTCACTTCTCGGACTCCACTGGAAAGAGACCATCACGGCTACACACGCGGGTTGATTCATTTTAATTATGTTAAGTGTCAAGTTTTCTACAACCGGATATTAACAAATTCCCATCTTCCCATAACCGCGTGCACGGCTTTCAAAAGTTCAAAACCCTGCAGGGGTGTCCCAACTTAGCCCATCACAAGCTCTCACGGTCAACGAAGGATATTCCTTCTCCTAGGAAGACCCGATCAAACTCGGAATCCCGGTTACAAGACATTTCGACAATGGTAAAACAACACCAGCAAAGCTGCCCGGATGTGCCGACAAATCCCGATAGGAGCTGCACATATCTCGTTCTCAGGGCACACTGGATGAGCCAGACGTCGGGTTGGCATAGACCTTGGTTGCCTAGGGGGCGCTGGACATTGCTCAGGTTGGACCAACACTTAGAGAAGAACTGGCCCGGGGGTTTAAAATAAAAAAGACCCTTGAGTCTGCAGAACCCAAGGGAAAAAGTCTTAGGTGGCAAATGGTAAAACCAAGGTTGGGCCTTGCTGGAGGAGTTTTATTCAAAGCGTACTATCAAGGGGTTCCCATTCCCCCAACCGCGTAAGGAACGCAAAATCAAGGAACTTGACACTGGTATGACGGAAACTAGGGCGGCAAGAGTGGAACAAAACACCAGGCATAAGGTCGAGCCGTCCACCCTTTACCATGTATATAGGGGCATTAAAGTAAACAAGATATAATAATGATATCCCAACAATAATCTTGTTCCAACAAGGAACAAACTCCATCTTCACCTGCAACTAGCAACGCTATAAGAGGGGCTGAGCAAAGCGGTAACATAGCCAAATAACGGTTTGCTAGGACAAGGTGGGTTAGAGGATTGACATGGCAATATGGGAGGCATGATATAGCAAGTGGTAGGTATCGCGGCAAAGCAAAAGAGCGAGCAACTAGCAAGTAAAGATAGAACTGATTTCGAGGGTATGGTCATCTTGCCTGCAAAGTTCTCAGAGTTGACGAAAACTTGATCCTCGAAAATGTACTCAATAGGTTCCTCAATCACGCACTCATCTCCCGGCTCTACCCAAAGCAAGAACACAAGCAAAGGAAACAACAATCAACCACGGTGCAATGCGCAAGCAACACGATGCAAAACATGGCATGATATGCGAGATGTGATATGCAATGCATATGCGTGCTCCGGAAGGGAAAGATTGAACAATTCATCAACTTGGCAAACCAAGTCTGCCGCTGGAAAGATGAGTTGATTTCAGTCGAAATCGATATAAAGATCACCGGAAACGGATGCACGGTTTGCAAATGGCAAGCAAAACAAGAATGGCACAATTCTGCGATCAACAGCACGATGCCATATAGAATGCAACAAGAAACTAAGCTATTGCACTCCAACATAACAACAAAGCAAATGGTAGTGATCTACGGATAAATCACACAAGATGTTTTACAAAATATCAACACTGAGCTACGGCTAAATCACACAAGAGCAGGTTCAAACAAGCATGGCAAAAGTGCAAAAGATATCAGCTTCACGGAGTTTGTGAAAATAACATGCCAGGAATTAACATCAGGAAGCAATGTTTAGAGCAAGCAAACAACATGCTATAGGATCACATCATAGCAAACAAAGGCATGTCATGAATCTACTCAAAGCATAGAACAAAAGTCCCTTACTGACCATAAGCCAAAAAGGATCGGAAGATATGATGGCACCCATGTAAACATAGCAAGTTCCGTTAACAGATTCAGACTTAGCAGAAAACTGGATATGGCAAAAGCAGAGTTACGAAGGCATATTTGCGAGCTCGATTCACTCATCACAAGGCATTGCATGACAAGATAGGCATACTACCAGCAATAAGACATGCTCATAAGGATAACCATGCAAGAACAAGTTTATGGCATGCTTGGATCAACTATACCAACCATGGCAAAATTGATTAACAAGTAAACAATCTGCCAGGAACATTTTATAGAAAAAGTAGAGCAAGATTAAGTCATGCTAAGGCACTCCATAATTGCAAACAGGGGCATGGATGGATAGAGCATAACCATGTGTCCAAATCATCCTTACTGAACATACTCAAAAGAAGCATGGATCTCACTGTAGCGACATGAATACATGGCATAAAAATAACAACAGAGTAATGACTTGGTGAAATTCTAAGTCCCCGAAATCAGCAATATTACAAGAGCTACTTTGCATGCTTGTGCTAGTCACCACATTAATCACAAAAATACATGGCATACACCCCTGTAATGATGGCATGGCATGGCCCAAAACATATGTAGAGCTCAAGTCCATATGCAGCACACAACAATTGTAGCAAAAATGACAAATGCTCATGCTCTGCTAAGAATCAGCACCTAACAATTTATAGCACTCTTGCACCAACGATTTGGGCATCAAGATGGACTCAAACAAGCATGTCACAACGGAACAAAATGAAGAGCACATCCTGATGAACATTTTGATATAGGGTTTGGACCCGAAATTTGGAGAGGGGATCACATATTTATAGCTAGGAGGAGGAAGGAGTGTCCAAATGAGGTGCAGTTTTTGTCCACGCTATTGTGATCCAACGACGGAGGACATGGGATCGGATTGGATGGGTTATTGTGCCGTTTTGGAGGGGTGTTGAGCTGCAACACACACGAGGCCTTTACGGTTCCCCAGTTAACTGTTGGAGTATCAAACGAACTCCAAATGGCACAAAACTTGACAGGCGGTCTACCGGTGGTGTACCAAGGCCGCTTGGCAAATCATGGTCCATTCCGAGAATGTTTAACACCCGCACATGAAAAGAGACAAAAGGGGGATGCTGGAGGACGTAGGAGTGTCGGATTACAAAACGGACAACGAGGAAAATGCTTGGATGCATGAGACGAACACGTATGCAAATGCGATGCACATGATGACATGATATGAAATGCATGACAAGAATAAAAAGCAAAACGAAGACAAAACCCAACCACGAAGGGAAACTCATATCGCATCTCCTGAAAAGGCAAGGGTCGGAGTTACAAATATGGAAAGTCGTATCCGGGGCGTCACATCTAAACCCCGCAATGACTTACAAAATTGGCACCAAGGCGTTGAGTGCCATTCTGGATGCAATGAAACTCATACACTCCCCACCTGTTGATTCTTGTTAAGAATATGACCCTAATGACTATTCTAACCTCGAGGAGTTAAAGGCAGATGGCCTATCCTGTTAACCCATCAAGGTGCCTGTTCTGATTTGGCAAGGTTTTATTGATTTCGCGTATCTTGCAAATGTTGTATTGAATTTCTTCTACTTTGTTGCACCGCCATCTGCTTAGTTTACTCATGATATATGTCGAGATGCCATGCCCATCCATTATCAAAACATTTTCCATCTGTCATCATACCATGTTTTTTCACTCAAATGTTGTTCTTGTGCATTAGACATCAAAAAGGAAGAGGGTGATTGCCGAACCTGAAGGAGCACCAGCAAAGTCATTGAAAAGGTGGTTGTGCCAGAGAAATCAGACATCACCCCACTTATATTGGCTGTACAACCAGTGACACAAAATGTAGGACCGACTCCGGCAAATTGTACCCATACTTCACTGGCCACACCACTAGCCGCACCACACAGGACCTGCACTCCAGCAAAAGGTACACCGATTTCAGTTGCCATAGCACCAGCCATACCATAGAAAAAACCCACTCCAGCAAAAAGTACAGCAAGTCCACCGGCCGAAGACCTATCCCAACTGCAGAGACGACCAATTCCTGCAGACTGGAACTCCATTCCAGTTATTCCATGTTTAAAAGACAATGCTTACAATGTTGTTACAGACTACGTGCATATATTCCCATCATGGGAAGATTATAGTGAAGACAAACACCATTTTCACATCTTCCTATCCCACTTACGTGTAAGTGCTATTATTCATGGTGATTATTTTCCTGTTTTCTGCTGATTGAACACATCAATGATTTACATTACATTGGTGTAAGTAGGCGAGGGTCAATCTGGATAGTCATGACGAGCAAAGCTTGCTTGCGCTTTTCAAGGAAGCATTGCAGCAGTATTGGTGTTACGTGAGGAAATTACACTTTGATGGCAAGTCTATAAACGAATTTCTAGTGAAGTCTCCTGTGCTAAATTTAGAAGACATTGAATGGAAAAACCTTGTCATGCACTGATCTCGTTCCGAGGAAGAGGTACTGTCTATGATATCGCATGAAAATTTGAACTTCTACTTTTCCGCATGTGCCTTACAGATCTTTTTTGCAGGAAATCTGCTCGAAAAAGAATTCCGATTTGAAAAGAATGATAGGATGTCGCAAATATGCTACCCGCTGCCTTGCTCTTGTTAGTACTTTGTTGTCCTATATCACTGTACTTGCATACATACCTGGTTCATTATGTGATAGCAGTATGCATGATAGCTTGCTTATCAATTGTTCGCTCCAGATTATCTAATCTGTATGAATGGTTACATTAGTGTAGAATATATCCAATGCCAATGAATTTTTTAGCTCTGCATTGTTCTTGTAAGTACCTGCTGTCCTTTATCAATGTACTTATATTGCAGGTAGTTGTTCATGTACCATCACTCTGCAGCTTATTTTCCTTTGCCCTCCATTTTCTACACATAAGATCTATATTTACTCTTACCATAAGGTTGGATAACACTGATGGTACTGAAGAAGTTTAGCTCTGCATTACTCTTGGTTGTACCTTTTGCCTGTATCGATGTACTTACATTTATAGCTACTTGGTTATGTAGCATCACTCTTCGTCTTATCTTAAATATTCTCCATTTTTTCTTATATTGTGACATCTATATTTACTCTTAACAAAATGTAGAATAAAGGCAATGCTTATGAAGAAGATTCTATGGTAAACTTCTTGAATTGCTCCCCCATCAGCATGGACAAGGGCTTTATAGAGCCTGCCTTCACCAATAATGTAAGTTTTTCCTTCTCAAGCCTTCAAACTTTGTTGTGTATATTTGGTTAGGCATGAATGCAACAACTGTTTATTTTTGGTGTTTGCATTAAATTGCATGTTTAAATTTTATTATGTACTTCACAAACAAAAGTTTATCCTTCTCAATTTAAGTTTTCAGTTGTACAACCAAGTTACTTCTTCATACCATTTAAATTAAACTATACAGAGCAAGTGATCGTCTTTTGCACTGCATGTATGCTTCTGTTCTTGATCCGTAATCCAGTGGTGTGGTGAACCTACCCACTACAACACAATGTCATATTCTGCAATGTATTAACTATGAACAATGTCATATCATTATACTATTATTTAAGCTGTCTCTTTATTTGCCAATCTAAAATGGGATAAATTGACAGCACACTAAACATTGATACTTATGAGTTCTTGATCTGTAATCAAGTGGTGTCGTGAAGCTACCAACTCCTTCACAATGTCATTTCCTGCCATGTCTTGACCTAAACAATACCATATTGTGTTAGTGCAATTTTAAACTCTGTCACTTTATTGGTTAGGAAGAAATGTGATGAATTGTCGGCACTGATACTTTTATGTGCAAAACTTGTCATCTGTCTGCTCATTTATCTTTTAGAGTGAGGAGGGTATAAGTGTTAAACAAGCGCAGTCTCATCAGCTTGCTCAGCTGCTTGCGCTGCAGCTCCCCAGTAGGGCTAACCTTTCTTGAACTCTATTGAAGTGTTGTCAGTTTTGTATATTATTTTGTCGGCGTGTTTAGTTGCACTGGTGGCGATCTTTGATGCCTAGTCGATGTAATATGCCGTAATTTCTTTATTGTATAGTCTAGGTTTTTTCTTATTCAGGATGTTGCAGTTATTTTACTGTATATATATCATGTCTTCGTAGTAAACCGGCCAAACCGTAAAATTATGGTACATAATCGGGCCGCCATGCAATCACGATGTATGATCCGCATCGTGGGCCCCGTCATCTTGGTCCGTTAGAAGGCCTAAAACGTGTCGAACAGCTCACGGGCCGGCAGCAGCCCGAAATGGACCCCGGCCCATGATTGTGCCAATCAAATCATGGGCTTTTAACAGGCCAAAATTGTCTGGTCCTTGTTTGGCCCAATCAGATTATCGGCTACGAGCAGGCCGGATGCAAACCGGGCCGTAGTTAGGCCCAACTATATGACGGGCTTTTAACAGGCTGAAATTAATATAGGGCCGAAATGTTAAACGGGCCCTTAATAGGCCGAAACTAATATCAGGCCGAATTACTAAATGGGCCTTTAGCAAGTGGGCCCAAAAGCATAGCGTCCAGTTGACGGGCCGAATCTGATGTGGGCCATAATTTAGCCCAAAGCCTCTTAAAGGGCCGGACCTGATCTGGGCCGTAATTTGACCCAAAATGTGGTAGGCTTTTAACGGGTCGGATCTCATATGGGCCATTGTTAGGCCCGGAACATGGCAGTCAATTAATGGACTGGATCAAATATGGGCCGGCATTTGGCCCAAAACATGGCAACTAGTTAATGGGCCGGCCTACTAGGGTCCTCCAAATCTTGTGGGCCTACAGCTGGGCTGGCCCATTAATGTCGGCGAAATCTCGTGGGCCTTTAGCTGGGACGGCCCATTATGGTCCACACAAATCTTGTGGGCCTTCACCTAGGACGGCCCATTATGGCTCGCAAAAATCTTGTGGGCCTTTACCTGGGTCGGCCCTTTATGGCCTGCAAAATATTGTGGGCCTTTAGCTGGGCCAGCCCATTATGGTCCGCAAAGTCTCGTGGGCCTTTAGCTGGGCCGGCCCATTATGGTCCGCAAAATCTTGCGGGCCTTTAGTTGGGCCGGCCCATTTAAACTTTATGGGCCACTTTTGGGCCAGTCCACGTGTCAACATATCATAGGCGCATCTCGCCCATTGGATGAGTGACACCCGTGCCAACGTGGAGTTGACACGTGTTTCCGTCAGCTAATTAGAATTTTACACGTGGAAAATCCCCATTGGTCTGGGCTGTTAACGGGTTTTCGGATCCAAAACCGGACCCGATAGCTTAACGGCATTCCGTTACGGTGGATGCCACATGTCGGTCACCCTTGATGAAAGCACTTCCGTGACGCGTGATTTATCGTCATGGAAGTGGACACTTCCGTGATGATAATTTTGGTAATGTCATGTAACACTTCTACAACAACGCAGGTATGACTATCTTGATTTTGTCATAAAATTGTCATGGATGTACATGCATGATAGAAAACGTGACCTACTGTGACAAACACGTATCATCACAGAAGTGTATTTTTTTGTAGTGATCCTAGATGAAAGCGATGATATGTTGGGTGAGGAAATGGATCGTACTCAAACTTTGACTGAAAATCTTTAGAGACTTCAGTCTAAGTTTGAAAACCTTCAGAGTCATCATAACACTCTCTTATCTGATCATGAGAAGCGTTCATATGAATTTCTTCAAAGAAAGCAAGATCTTGAGTAGCTAAGTGTGAGTTATGAAGATCTTCAGAAGGAACATGATTCATTGCTAGCTCAACAGATCAGTTCCACTTAGGTTGAATTCATTCCACCATGTTTGAAATGCATTGAACGTGAATCTGCTAATTCTTCACCTGAATGTTCAAATGCTTCTATTGTTGCAAATTCTTCAAATGCCTCTGCTATCACAAATTCCTCATCTGAGGATGCTACTAGTATCACTGACCATGCAGGGCTGAAGGAATTGTATGTGACAGGCATGTACAAAAGTCTCAAAGGGCATCAAGCTCTTTGTGATGTGCTGAAAAAGCAGATCCTCAACAGGAACCCTAGGAAAGATGGTATTGCCTTCGAGAGGAAACTCAATGCTGATTGGACCTACTAGAAACCTGAGCAGTATCCCAAAACCTCACGGGTTTTTGCAAAAGGATCTCTAGTAGAGCCATCTACTTTATCAGGCTTTACATGTGAATCTTCATATTCTTCTGATGATTCATTTGACTCCAACTATAAACTGTTCAAAAATCAGAATGCTGAAGTATTTCCTAGATATGTTGGCACTAGCTGTAGGAATGGTCCCCCTATGAAGAAAATTTGGGTTCCCAAAAGGTGCCTTGAAAGTCTTCAAGTGAATTGCATCATGACACCACCTGTGAAGAATAGGAACCTAGATCGAATTCATCATATGGACCAAATTCCTCTCATGGATCAAATTCCTCATATGGATCCAAGTCCTCATATGGACCAAATTCCTCACGTGGATCAAATTCCTCATATGGATCAAAGTCCTCATATGAACATCATCGTGCTAACACTTACGTTTCGCAGTGAAAATCTAAGGGTTATGAATATGTGCATTATTCTTCAAATCATTATGTTCATAAATTCTCGAAGAATTTCTCTGCTTATTCATATGCTTACTCTAACCCCTCTTCTCTGAAATGAAGTGGACTGGATTCTATGCCACCTTTTTCTCATGGAGCTCACAGAATGATGAACTCTTTGCCACCCCTCCAGATGTGGGTGGTGAAGAAAAAGAACTAATCTCATATGCAGGGTCAAGTCTCCAGACGAACTTAATCGTCTGAAGAACTTGCTGGAGATCTGAATATGCTTGAAAGGACGCAAGCTAATCATGAAGAAATGAATTTTCATTTCTCATGCCCTCCATACTGCTATATCTGTTCTATTGCTTGATGAAATTGATGTAATGAATTTGATGTCATATTCTTCATGTTGAAGTATATGAGTTTGTAAGATGCACTAATTCATCTACAGGATGATCAACCCAAAGCCACTGAGTGGGTCCTCGACACTGGATGTACAAATCACATGACAGGTGACAAGAACCTATTGATGGACACTGCTTTATCTCCATCGCATCTAAAGCATATCACCTATGGGTCTAGGTAAGGTTGCGGTCTCAAAGGATCAACACATGGACAAAGTTATGCTTGTCGAGTCCTTAGGGTTCAACCTTATGTCTGTTTCAATGCTTTGTGATCTGATAAGGTTGTTGCCATTGGCAAGTATCATTGTGTTGTGATCATGGAAGATGAATATTCCAAAGTCTTCGAAGGCTTTAGCAGAGGAGACTTGTATATTGTTGATTTCTCTACAGGACCACAACCTGCCACGTGTCTACTGGCAAAAGCTTCAGAAGGCTGGCTATGGCATCGACGACTTGGTCATGAAGGGATGAGGAACTTGCACACGCTCGTGAAGAAGAAGCATGTCACTGGCATCGAGGGTGTCAAATTCCTCAAGGATCATCTATATGGAGCTTGTGAAGCTGGAAAAATGACCAAGGCCAAGCATCCCTCAAAGACTATCGTGACTACCACTCGTCCATTTGAATTGCTTCACATGGATCTCTTTGGCCCTACTCATTATGCCACATTCACTAATGCTGCAATCTTTATATGGCTTTGTCATTGGTGATGACTATTCTCGTTACACATGGGTGCACATCATCACTTACAAAACTGAAGTGCGGGAAGTCTTCAAACGATTTTCCTTTAGGCCTTCAACCAACTTTGGTGTAAAGATCAAGCACATTAGAAGTGACAATGGGACCAAGTTCAAAGACACTGGTCTTGATGACTATCTTGATGAACTTGGTATTAATCACGAGTTATCTGCTCCTTATACTCCTCAGCAAAATGGCGTCGTGGAGCACAAGAACATGACTCTTATTGAGATGGCTCGCACTATGCTTGATGAATACAAGACACCTCCTCGCTTCTGGCCTGAGGCAATTGATACTGTGTACCATATCATCAACAGTGTATATCTTCACAAATTCTTCAAAAAGACCTCCTATGAACTCTTCACTCACAAGAAACCCATGTGAGTTATTTCAAAGTCTTCGATGCTAAATGTTGGATTGTAGATCCTCATCACAATTCTATATTTGCACCGATAGCACATGAAGGTTTTATGCTTGGTTACGGAAAGGACTCGCACACCTACAGAGTGTTCAACACCTATCACCACAAGGTTGTTGAAACTATAGATGTGCGGTTTGATGAAACTAGTGGCTCGCAAAGAGAGCACCTACCTCCTATGCTAGATGAAATGTCACATGAGGAATCCATTAAGTTCAAGGCTACTGAGGATGTCATTACCACCGAAAAATCTATTGAAGAAGTCATTCCAGAACGTGAAGAACATCATGCTGATGCAACTGAGGAAACTGGCTCTGAAGAAAATTCTAGGCCCACTCAATGTCGTCAACCCGCTCATCCTCGCATTGCTAATGAAGAGCAGATTGAGAGAATCATCAACGACACGAAAGCACCAGGTCCTCTCACATGCTCAAAAGCTTCACATTTATCCAACTTTTGAGGGCACTTTGCTTTTGTCTCTATCACAGAGCCCACAAAATTAGATGAGGCATTTCTGGAGCCTGAGTGGATTCAAGCAATGCAAGAGGAATTACATCAATTCGAGCTCAGCAATGTCTGGGAACTTGTCAAGCGACCAGACCCACGCAAGCACAATATCATCATCACCAAATGGATCTATCGCAACAAGCAAGATGAAAATGGCCTTGTGGTGAGGAATAAGGTATGACTAGTAGCTCAAGGTTACACACAGGTTGAAGGAATTGATTTCGATGAAAGTTTTGCACCTGTTGCTAGACTTCGGGCTACTCGCATATTGCTTACTTATGCTAACCATCATAATATCATCTTATATCAAATGGATGTGAAAAGTGCATTCCGCAATGGTAAGCTTGAGGAAGAAGTATATGTTGCTCAACCCCCAGGTTTTGAAGATCCAAAGCATCCTAGCCAAGTCTTCGGACTCAATAAGGCCCTCTATGGCCTCAAGCAGGCCCCTTGGGCGTGGTATGATACTTTGAAGGAATTCCTCATGAAGAAAGGCTTCAAACTCGGTTCACTTGAACCAACTCTTTTCACCAAAACCTATGATGATGAATTATTCGTGTGCCAAATCTATGTTCATGATATTTGTAGAGACCCGACCCGAATGGATCAAAGTCTCTGTGCTTAAGTGTCATTGCTGGATCGGTATGCTGACACACACAATACTCGAGGATTTATAACAGAGGTAAATCACATGTATAGAGTAACATAAATACTATTACCTCAATCTGTATAGCAGAAGAAACAACAAAGTTGTGGAGTCCCAACAACACCAACGGCAAAGTTGAATGTAGACATCGTAACCCTAACGTATCACTTACTCATCATAAGAATCCTGCAACATGAGACATTTCAACCATATAGGTCAGTACATCGAATGTACTGGAAATTTCACACCATAGAGTAATAATGAGAATTGTCTATCTCTATATGCATATTTGGCTGGTGGAGGCTCTAAGTTTATATTTTTCAGAAAGCTAATTTTCCCCTACAACAAAGGAATAAATTGTATTTACTACTAAGTTAAATTACCCATATTGAGAAGGTAACCCCAACTCAATCCCAAAATCACCAAATCATTAATAACCCAACAGTTTCATTAAATAGAGTGATGAGATCAACCAATAATTCAAATACTAGATACTCAAATTGTCCATAACTGGGGACACGGAAAATCATGATTCATTTGTACACTCTACAGAGGTTTGCGCACTTTTCCCCACAAGACACGATCTCCTCCATTGATTTTCTTGTACTACCTGATGTTTGAGAGCTGGATGATCGAGATATAGTGTTTTCAAAGAGGTCCCCTTAACCGATAGATAGGTCGGTACACCTACAATCCCCCTACATCTGCTAGCCTATCATGGAAAGGTTTCCCACAACTTACTTAACTATGCCAGAGCCCATAATGGCATGTGGCTGCACAAAAAAGTTTCTAGCATGCATAATCTTATGATCCCTTTGAGCCTAGGTGGCATTCCATAGGATGGTCACACGGATACCCCGGGATCTGCTAGGACAACACTGGATTCCCCAGGTGTCCGAGCAAGCCACTGGTTTCCCTAGGGTGCCCCAACCATTCCACCCAGATGTATGTTAATGTTGCCACCTTAAAGTTACCCTGAATTATTATATCTCTCACAACTTGCATGATTCTCACATACCAATCCCCGTCTACGAGCATGGCTAAGCAATATGAGTATAACATATATTACCGGGGTGATAAAAGGTATTAGGTTCCTACTGTCGGTGTCAAAATCGGCAGATCTCGGGTAGGGGTCCCGAACTGTGCGTCTGAGGATCAAAGGTAATAGGAGACAGGGACATGGTGTTTACCCAGGTTCGGGCCCTCTCAATGAAGGTAATACCCTACTTCCTACTTGATTATCTTGGATGAATATGGGGTTACAAGAGTTGATCTACCTCAAGATCATAATGGCTAAAACCTAGAAGTCTAGCATGTATGATTATGATTGCCTCTACGGAAGAAACCCCCTGGTTTATATAGACACCGGAGGGACCTAGGGTTATACAAATTTAGTTTGCAGAGGAAGGAATCTACATATCCGAACGCCAAGCTTGCCTTCCACGCCAACGAGAATCCTATCCGGACACAGGAAGAAGTCTTCTGTCTTGTATCTTCATGGCCCATTAGTCCGTCCCATGTCACATTGCCCGGACGACCGATGACCCCTTAATCCAGGACTCTCTCAGTAGCCCCTGAACCAGGCTTCAATGACGATGTGTCCGGCGCACAAACTGTCTTCGGCATTGCAAGGCGGGTTCCTCCTCTGAATACTTCAAAGTAGTCTTTGAACACAGAAAGCGTGTCCGACTCTGCAAAACAGGCACCACACACAGTCGCAGAGATATTTCACAAGTCCCATCTACTGACAACTTTTGTAGCGACATGTTACGTCCCTGCCCGGTCATTATTTTGAACTGTTCTTTAGCTTCCCGCTCCACATTTCAAGGTGCGGTTTTCATTAGCACGTCTTGTCGAAGCAGAGATCATGTCCCGTTATCGCGGGATTCTCATCAATACGGTCATGGGTAATCCAATGGTGCGGTCTGCATGACCCTTGAGGAATAGGCGAGTTTTAAGCCGAGTGGAGAGGCGCTTGATATTTGCTGCCTTTATAAGAGGATAAGGATCCACTCTTTCACCCATGCCTTCTTCCTCTCTGCCCATCCGTTCTCGAGCTCCAACGCCCAAGCTTCCATCCTTTCCGCCCCCAAAAAGCACCCCTACCATTTCCGGATCTGGAGCGTAGAGCAAGTGGATGGCTTCCTCCGTCATGGAGGAGAACATCATGGAGCTCCGGGAAGCGGGGTACTTGGCCGAGGAATTCGCCCACCGGCTTCCGGCCAAGGGGCAGATCGTCCCCACCCCGGAGCCCAACGAGAGGGTGGTATTCATCCCCCACTTCATTCGTGGGTTAGGATTTCCCCTCCACCCCTTCATCCATGAACTCATGTTCTACTACGGGCTAGATCTCCACAATCTAGCCCCTAATTCTTTCCTCAACATCTCGGCATTCATTGTCGTGTGCGAGGCCTTCCTCCGCATCCCACCCCAATTAGGATAATGGCTAAAGATCTTCAATGTGAAGCCAAAAGTGGTGAATGGTCAACATGTAGAGTGCGGAGGCGCCATGGTGAGCAAACTGTCCAACGTCACATGGCCCACCGGAACCTTTGTGGAGACCGTCAAAGGGTGGCAGCAGCAGTGGTTCTATGTCACAGAGCCCCACGACACCACCTGGGTTGCGGCTCCCGAATTCAAGTCCGGGCCCCTAATGCGACTTACCTCCTCGCTAAACGAGGGCCTGGACTGGGCGTCATTAGACGTCAGCGCTGCAGACGCGCATCAAGAGCACGGTAGACAAGACCATCAAGCTCGTCTGTGTGATCCAGGTGATGCTTTTTCATCGGATCCTTCCTTGCCAAAGCTGGACTTGCCATTTGTGGGAGTTTGATCCGGCCAAGCACCAGACTTTGCAGCAGTTCTTTGGCTCCACGCACGAAGGTATCTGGAAGGTGCTTTTCAGTGCCAATCAGTCATGGCCGAAGACGCCCGAGGACCGCAGATACAACCTGACTCATCCAGCCAGCCCGGTAAGTTCTTAATACTTCAAGGTATATATCTTCTTGTCCATTCAAGCAAGACGTCTAAGCTTCTCCATTGTCTTTTCAGGGCTAGATAAAGAAGGTGGAGCGGATCCACTATCCGGCTCCGCTACCTGAAAGCCCAACTATCCCACTTATGACGAAGATGCTGGTTCCGGCGCCCTACAAGGTGCGAGAGAAGAAGGCCAAGAAAATGGGCCAGGAGGCAAGAAGCGGCCTCCGCAGTAAAGGAACTTCGGACGCAACATCCGAAGGTGCCGAAACCCACTCCTCTCCCACCGAGAACGACGACGAGGAGGAAAGCAATTATGCCCCCCCCCCCCCGAGGGGCGAATGCAGAAAAAGGCGGCCTCCACGATTCTGGAGGCAGAGGCAGAGGCGTCCAAGAAAGGGAGGGTCTCCCTTGCAGACAATTCCGAATCAGGCACCGATAGCAGCCCTGAGTGAATTCCCAGGGAGAAGCCCCTGGCCGGATCATAAGTACTCAAAGGCATTTATGCACGTATATATTTAGCTCCTTTACTTTGTGGTTTTAACACATTGAATCATGTGTTGCAGTCCGGCTCAAGTCCACCTCTAGCGATCCTCATCTTCGGGGAATTCCCTGGATCCAAATGTGATGGACAGTGGCTCGCCTCCGCCGGCCTCCTCCCCCAAGACTACGGACAACGCCGAAGTGTTGTCCCGAAGGACCCTCCTAGGCCAGGGAGACGTACAAGAGGCCGTCAAGGTGGCGCCAGAGGGTGATACCTTGGCCGACGGACACATGGGGGAGCAGACCCCCATGGAGACTGGCGATGGGGGCCATACCCAATTCGGCCCCCAGCCGGATACAATTCCGGAGGCCCGTACGGCTCTGGAATCAGGTAAGAAGCCTCCTTCGAAAGAAGGAGGTGCACCTATTCCGCCTGTGACCTCTGTCCATCCAGAGGCATCGGATACTCTAGTGGAAGCGCTTTAAGGTGCTTCCATTATAGAAGAACACTGTATCCTTATTGGTACGGTGGTTGGGAGGGTTCAGTCAGCTAAGAGCGGACTGACCGAAGCCTGCACCAGCCTTCTAACAGGCTTTGAGGTATGCGACGTAATTATGCAAAAAGAATGTTGTAGTACGGACAGTGGCTCCTGAGACTCTCTCCGGTGTTCAAAAAGAAAGGCCAGACAGATGATCAATTAATTTTCGTAGGAGACTAATCATATATGTCTGTGTGAATAAGCAGGCATCGATGCTGGGTACAACCTCCCATTCCGCCGAAGTCTCCAAACTAAAACAGAGGCTGGAGCAGGCCGATGAAGAGCTCGGCCATGTCAAAAGACAACTAGAGGACAAGCAAGGTATGCAATGCCCTATTCAGATCTAAAATGATATGAATTGTTTGTGTTGATCATGTTATTATTATGTTTCATAAGAGCTGCGGCTGAGGTGGAGTCCCTCAAGAACGCGCTGGCTGAGGCCCAGAAGAAATCAAAGAAGGAACAAGCCTCCTGCAAAAAACACGAGTCAATGGTCGTGGAGGTTCAGCAGGAGCACAAGGACGCCATAAACAAATGCGAGTCCTTGGAGCGCAAGATTGCGGACCAAGAGTCCAAACTTGCCAAGGCCCGCCAAAGCACACAAGAGGCCTGGGTTGAAGCCCAGGGCGCCTTCCGGGAAATCCAGGAGGCCAAGCAGATTGCGGCAAGTAAGGCCTTTGTTATGTTGAGAAAATTTGTGAAGAAAAGGTACCTCTTACTGACTCGGATTTGGAGTTCTCCAGCAGTGTTTGCGGATCTGCCTCGCAGTGTTGCTGATGCTGCGGAGTTCTTCCGAGCTGAAGCGGGGAGCTCAACGGAGAAGCTATTCTGGTCGCAATACCTTGCGTCAGAGCATCCGATGCCCCTTAACGATCAGCTGAAGCAGCTGACCGAACTGCATAGGGTGGCCGGATTGGCCATGCAGGATTCGATAATCCGTCTATGGCCTACCGAAGCCATGCCTAGCAGCCACTTCGGGCTCGTGAAGCGGTTGGTCGATTCCTGCCCTCGGCTTGATGCCATAAAGCGGTCGGTCTGTATTGAAGGTGCGCAGATGGCCTTCACTCGTGTCAAGGTACAGTGGGCGAAGATGGATGCCGTCAAGCTTGCCACCGAGGGACAGCCTGTGGGCAAAGAGCACCGCACTCCCGAGCGGTATGTTGATGATGTCCTGGAAGGGTCCCGCATTGTAGAGGGCCAGTGTGCGAAGGACATTATCTTTGAATGAATGTATTCATGTTATTTGGTCCCGTATTATGGAACAAAGCCAATATGTAATATATTGCTTGTTGTTTTTTGAAAATATTACCTCATGTGCAACAGTTTTATTAAATCTGAGAGTTTGCTAGTCATCGGCTTCAGCCCCCACGTAGGCAGTACGGGGGTGTTCGGGTTGGAACCTAAACACACTTAACCCATGAGTTTGGTCCTTGAAGGAGGTGTTTAGTGCAGCGAACCAGGCAATCCGACTATGTGGCTTTATCACCCTTACTTAGCCATAGGAGTTTGGCAATAGCAGTGTAGGCACGGCCCCTAGTTAGTTTTCGTTTATCCTAACTAGGGCGCTATAGACAGCTGATCGGGTGGAGGCCGATCCGTCGCACAATGCGGAAAAAATCGCAAGAGATTTATGTTTGGCCACCAAATAGCTGAGAAGCTCTTGCTGCATCATGATAGTCAGTTTTCGGCTTTCTCTACTGAGGTGTTTATCAGGATAAACCAAAAACACAATCACAGTAGTTCTCCCTTTACTACCCTAGCCGATAAGACGGAACGTAAGGTAGCAAGCATAGGAGCCGGGCAACCCAATTATTGACCAAAGACATGATTCAGAGCTGATGCATATAATTATATATTCGGGGCACCGAATTATACTGTAAAAAGTGTTCGGACTTGTTGCAAACGTATGGAGCAAAATGGAGCCCCTGGCGAGTTAAGTCGTACCAAAGTGTACAGGTGCAATCAATAAAAATTGTGGAATATAATGAAGGAGTAAGCCAGTGCCACATATGTTGGGCCACAAACTGTTTCTATTATAATCTGATTGATACGTGAAAGCGTATTTGTACAAATAATGCGATAAGCAACAGGGCTATTTAACATGCCGAGACCAAGGGGAAGCTGCGTGCGGGTCCTGAAAATAGGCAATGTGATCGTCAAGAAGATCATCTAAATATTCTGCCACACGTCTATGCTGCTTGCCTCCTTGGTATGTTTATCCTTTGAAAGGATCGATGATCAGGCCGTCGTGAGGAGCCTGTGGAAAAGAAACCTGAAAAGGATAGAAAGAAAAGGAAAGTATGAGTGTCCAAATAAGGTCGAGCCGTATTGTGGACCATGATCGAGTTTTGCCTCCGTCTTTGCCCATGGTATTTTTAGTGCGTAGTTATGTACGCGTGGTACGTACGCCACAGTTTGGTCGGGACTGAGACGGAGGCCGAATTGCTAGTCGAACTCCTGACGAGCAGGACTTTCATGCTGCGGAGTAGTCTAGACTCTTTTAATAGTGTCCGGGGACTTGGCCGCTGAAATTATGTTCTGCTTGATAAGGCCGCCTTGTACTTCCTCTGCCCGGGCTGCGGTGTGCTCCTTGGTACGAAGGGAGTGTTCCATGTTTCCGTTGACTATTATTACACCGCGTGGTCCGGGCATCTTGAGTTTGAGATAGGCATAGTGTGGCACCGCATTGAAGCGAGCAAATGTGCTTCATCCGAATAGTGCGTGATAGCCACTACGGAAGGGGACGAAGTCGAAGATCAAGTCCTCGCTTCGGAAGTTGTCCGATGATCCAAAGACGACTTCCAATGTGATTGAGCCTGTGCAACGGGCCTCTACACGTGGTATTACTCCTTTAAAGATAGTTTTTGTGGGCTTGATCCTTGACGGATTGATGCCCATCTTGCGGACTATGTCCTGATAGAGCATGTTAAGGTTGCTGCCACCGTCCATGAGGACTCGCGTGAGGTGGAATCCATGAATGATTGGGTCGAGGACCAGTGCGGCTGAGCCACCATGATGAATACTGGTCGGATGGTCCCTGCGATCGAACATGGTCGGGCAAGATGGCCATGGATTGAATTTTGGGGCGACTGGCTCTATCGCATAGACGTCCCTGAGCACGCGTTTGCGCTCCCTCTTGGGGATATGAGTGACGTATATCATGTTCACCGTTTTGACTTGGGGGGGGGGATTTCTTCTGTCCCCCTGTGTTTGGTGGACGAGGATCCTCGTCTTTGTCCTCACTTGGCGACCCCTTCTCCTTATTCTCGGTATTTAACTTACCGACTTGTTTAAAGACCCAACAACTTCTGTTGGTATGATTGGCGGGTTTATCAGGGGTGTCGTGGATCTGACATGGTCGACCGAGTATTCGGTCCAAGCTGGATGAGCCTGGATTACTTCTTTTAAATGGCTTCTTCCGTTGACCATACTTGGAGCCACTGAATCCGGTGTTGACCGTCGTGTCATCGGTATTGTCACTGTTGTTTTGACGCTTGTGCCTATTGCGTCGGGGCTTGCCGTTGCTATTTGTGGCTTCAGAGGGGCCAGGTTCACTTGCACTGTTGCTGCTACAGGCTAGCCAACTATCTTCGCCCGCACAATAGTGGGTCATAAGTGCCGTGAGGGCTACCATGGACTTTGGCTTTTCTTGGCCAAGGTTTCGGGCGAGCCATTCATCACGAATGCTATGCTTAAAGGCCGCTAAGGCTTCGACATCCGGGCAGTCGACGATCTGGTTCTTTTTAGTTAGGAACCTAGTCCAGAATTTCCTGGCCGACTCTCTAGGCTGTTGAACTATGTGACTTAGGTCATCGGCATCCGGAGGTCGGACGTATGTACCCTGGAAGTTGTCACGGAAGGCCTCTTCCAAGTCCTTCCAGCTGCCAATGGAGTTTTCTAGCAGGCTGTTTAACCAGTGCCGAGCTGGTCCTTTGAGCTTCAGCGGGAGGTATTTGATGGCATGAAGATCATCACCGCGAGCCATATGAATATGGAGAAGAAAGTCCTCAATCCATACTGCGGGATCTGTTGTTCCATCATATGGTTCGATATTCACGTGTTTAAACCCTTCTGGGAATTCGTGCTCCATTACTTCGTCAATGAAGCAGAGGGGGTGTGAGGAGCCTCTATATCGGGCCAAGTCGTGACGCAGCTCGGATGGACCTTGTCTGCGGTTTTCGGCCCGAAGGTGGTGATGCTTCTCGCGCCTGCCTAGATAGCAGTCCTCGCACATCAGGGCACGCCCCCGCGATCCGTAGATCGATCTGGTCTGACCTGCTCTATTTTCCATCTCCTATCATAGATCATACATATATCCCCGAGCTGTTGTGTCTCTACTTTTTCGGCGAGGTAGTACGGCCTAGTGTTCGGCTTGAGTTGCTGTTTTGTCACAGCCACGTGGTGGCCGATCAGCCGCGTTACACACTGATTGTATGGGCTCCAGTGCCTCATCATCGAATTGGGGTAACGGCTTACGCTTTGGGCAACTCTTGGTTGGGCGCCTGAGGCCGTATTCCTCGGCTGCCAGGACATTAGTCCACCTGTCGTTGAGCAGATCTTGGTCAGCTTGAAGCTGCTGCTACTTCTTTTTCAGGCTCCTTGAAGTGGCTATTAGTTGGCGCTTGAAGCGCTCCTGTTCAGTGGGTTCCTAAGGTATGATAAAGTATTCGTCACCGAGGCTCACATCATCCTCGGAGATTGGAAGATAATTACTATCCTTCGAGTCTTTGTTTACAGCCTGTTCATCGGGGCTAATTTGCCCATCTTCCCGACCATCCTGTTCAGAGGTTGGCTCGACGGAGTCTTCTTGGTCTTCGGCGGCGTCCGGAGTATTGTTGTCTCCGGTGCTGGTATTCCTGTCTTTTCCACGGCGTGATTTAGAGCGGCGCCTCTAATGTCGGTGCTTTGGTTGCGGCTCTAGAGGTGTATCCTCAACTGGATTTTTCTCGTTATCATCGTTACCCTCTTTGGGTGTGTCCACCATGTACATGTCATACGAAGAGGTGGTCGTCCAGCGTCCGGTAAACTGCGGGTTTCAGGCCGTACTACCTCGCCATACCGTCGATGTCTTCGGAGCCGTAATCGAGCATGTCCGTTAAGTCCTTGGCAGTGGCTATGAAGTGGGTCATGGGTGAGACGTAAAATCCCCCACCCTCAGCCCCTAGTCCAGGCTGGGTGTAGTTTGGAAGCTGCCCCTCTATAATAATGTGGGATCACATTAAGTCCAGAGCCTCCCTTAAAGGCGAGGTTTGGCCGAGGAGGAGAGAGTTCGTGGAGTACGGTGGGAAGAAAACTCCTTGGCCGAGCTCACACGATGCTGACTCTGAGGGTTCGGAGCCAGTGTCCAGAGAAGAGTTCGGCTGCATGATGATTGCCGGTGACGTTGCTTCCTCCGGCTCTCCTGTACTAGGCTTAATAGCCGCAGAGAGTCCGGCGGGCTCAAGAATCCCGTCTTCGGACCTGGTGATGCGCTCCCAATCTAAGGCCAGAGCGGAGGTTGGGGTCGCGAACCCTTGGAAGATCAAGTCTCCTCGGATATCAGCGACATAATTCACATTTCCATAACTAATCTGGTGACCTAGGGCATAGCTATCGAGCCGCCATATACAAAGATCTGGCCGGGGAGAAAGACCTCCCTCAGGGCTACATCATTGTAGACGACTGATGGAGCCATAGATCCTTCTGCCGACGACACAGTTCAACTCTCAATGTAAGCACCAATGTCGGTGTCAAAACCGGTAGATCTCGGGTAGGGGGTCCCGAACTATGCGTCCGAGGATCGAAGGTAATAGGAGACAGGGACACGGTGTTTAACCAGGTTCGGGCCCTCTCAATGGAGGTAATACCCTACTTCCTGCCTTATTATCTTGGATGAATATGGGGTTAAAAGAGTTGATCTACCTCGAGATCGTAATGGCTAAACCCTATAAGTATAGCCTGCATGATTATGGTTGCCTCTACGGACGAAATCCCCCGGTTTATATAGACATCAGAGGGACCTAGGGTTATACAGAGTTGGTTTGTAGAGGAAGGAATCTTTATATCCGAACGCCAAGCTTGCCTTCCACGGCAAGGAGAATCCTATCCGGACACGGGAATAAGGCTTCTGTCTTCTATCTTCATGGCCCATTAGTCCGGCCCATGTCACATTGCCCGGACGCCCGAGGACCCCTTAATCCAGGACTCCCTCACCTACCTCATCAACCACGTAACAAAACCAACTTGTTCCCAATCCTACTCATGCAATGTTTGGGGGTGTAGCTAATGCATAAAAAGTGGGTATGAAAAGTATGATCAACGTGTGAACTTGTCTTGTATTGTTGATGAATATTTTTCGCACTCATAACTCATGATAGATCTACTCGTCACACTCCGATCAATCTAGCGTAAGCAAGAAATTATAACAACACATAAGTAAACACTCAAAGATCCAAAAGAACGCAGTAAATATTCCAGAAAACTTCAAAACCATCAAATAAACCTTCTAGACAGAAACATATTTTAAACAGAAGCAAAATTGTGTGATTTTGATCTTAACAGAGGGTACATGTCAAGAGCTTTGAATTGCGAAAAGATTCAATTAAATCAGAGTTATAAAACTCAAGTTATAGCCAAAACAAGTTTGAATTCAAATCTGATCTAATTCAAAATTTAACATTTTAAAAAGTTGGTTTTCATATGTTCTCCGGATAGAGGGGATCATAACGAAGAATTGGGCGTTAGTTTCGTTGGATTTGGACACACGAGTAAAAAGTTGTGATAGATTGAAAAGCAGGGGCCAATCTGCAAAAGAAAACTAACGAACAGGTCCCTGGCAGAAATTAAAAAGAAAAAGAATAAATCTATCGAACGAACGTTCGCTACGGAACCTAATCCGATGAATCTATTAACTACCGAACCTAATCCGAGGAACGTTCACCACCGAACCTAATCTAATAAACTGTGTTTTAAAAGAAAAACCAAAAAATAAACCAGATCGGTTCGGCGGCAGTTTTTACCGGTCGGCCGGCGGCGGGTTTCGTCGACGACGGCGGCTTCGGGCATGGTGGCTACGGGGTCGGCGGAGACGGTGGCGAGTGCGGCGCGGGGCGGCGGATGTGGTGGTGGCGTCGGTGGAGGTCGTCGGCGAAGCGGCCGGTGGCTGCGACGCTCGACGGCGGCGGCGAGATGCGTGGGCGGCATAATGTGAGGAGGAGAGACGGGGCCGGGGAACGTCTTTCAAAGGCCAGGGGAGGGGGCAGCGGTGGCTTGGGCAAGGGGCAGGAGGAGGAGTCCTCCTCGTTCACGGCGGCGGCGATGTCGTGGCGGCGGCGGAGTCCGCTCGGGGTCGGGAACGAAGCGGTGGGCCGACTGGCTAGGCCACAGCCCAGTTCGGTCGGTCGAAAAGATTTTTTTAAACAGACAATAAAAATATAATAAAACGACAAATAATAAAAATATATAGTACAGGCATATTATATATCAAAATTTTTGGAAAAATATTTTCTAAAACATGACCATATTTTTAGCGGCAAGTAAATTCTACAAAAAATTAAATAAAGCAAATAGTGGTGCTGGCTCATAAACCAAACAAAAATATTTTAAAATACGAAAATAATTTAAAATTTATTTCTCTCCATTTTTCTACTGTAGGGAATCATTTTACCCTTATTTCAATTTGAATAAAATCAAATAACTGCAAATTGAAAATGATTTTCAAAATACCTTCAAAGGGACTTTAAAATTGATTATTTTAAACTTCCAACTCTCTTTCTTAGCATTTGAAGAAGGAATTTTATATTCTCTCATGAAACTCATTGAGTTGCCTAAAGTTTCTAAATTTGAAATATTTCCAAATGAAATTCAAATATTTTCAAAACCCTTTTCATTTACTTAAATGGAAGAAGTCATATTATGTTCACTCTAGGGTTTTGTGATGAAATGAATTTTAATTCATGGAGATCATAAATGTAAGGTGAAAGTTTCGGAAAGTCCTTTTATTCCCTCTCATTTAACTTCCAAAAAGTTTCAAATTTCACTCAATTTCACACAAGCAACCACACCACAATTGAACAATCAATCAAAACTATTTATGTAATATAACATTCCAAAATTTAGAAATTTGGGATGTTACAATATTATTTTTCGTTGTACTAACCAATGTTACAGTGACGAATTTGCCTATATGAAGAGTGAGGAATATCAAATGTCTATGATGGGAGAATTGAAATTCTTCTTAGGTCTTCAAATTCGTCAACGGCATTCTAAAGTATTCGTCAACAGCAGGGGCGTCTTCATATCTCAGGAGAAATACCTCAAGGATTTGTTGAGGAAATTCGGCATGCAAGATTATATAACTGAAATAAACATCCAATTACATAAGTGACTATACAGATCATTCTCACACACCTCAATAAACAATTGTGTGCATTCTAAAGTAGGAGAAATGATCGTCTAGTCATCTACTTCTTGTGACACTCCCGACACTGCTATGTGGCTCGATCCCTCGTCCGGGTTATTAAGAAGACAGTTCCTCATGTCAACGATCCGCCTGTACATCTCGTAGCTTGTGTACACGTCCATGTCCGCATACTTGACATGTTGTTCATCCAGTCTCTTATGCCACACACTATGCCATGCGTTCATGTCCTTATTGCTCTCATTCTTCATCTTCATGTAGTAGGGATCGATGATGGCCGAGGCGAGGTCAACTAGGGAGTTCAGTTTGTTTTTGTCTCTGCCCCAGACCTTGTAGTGGCTCTGGATGTTGCCAAGATTCGGGCATTTCTAGTCCGAAACCTTGAGCGCTTTTAGATCGTTGGTGGTGTCCACCATAGCGAAACTGTAGTCGGAGCTGTTGATAAGCCAAGAGAAACGCTCGCAAGGCCTTGTGGCAAGGTGGTAGTGGTAGACGAGGACGTCATGTCACACGCACAACTAGGCGACGACAACCTTCTGATCGTGCTCGGCACGACCGCTGGTGTACTCAAGGTCGAAGTCGACCACTCTGTACTTGTCCACCGAGATCGGATCGTCCGTGTACACCACCGAGAGGGCCTCCCCCCTTACGTGGGTGTCCACTACGTGGTGCGTGGTGAACTGCCTGCCGTTGTCATCGTCGGCCGCTGGGAGTGCCATTGGAGCCACAGGGAGCGCCATTGGAACCACTAGATGTCCTCTTTGTATGTGTCCTTGTGGGTGTGTTTATTGTGTCGTGTGAGACGAGAGATGAAGGTAAATGGCTGCAGGAATAAAAGAGAGTCGGGCGGTGTGGATTCTCGACGTGTCCGCATGGCAGTTTTTGCAGCGGGTAACTGCATTGTCGCTCCGCGCCCAGCGCAACCGCTTGCACACGAACGTGCGTGATCATGCGCAAGCCCCAAACACTAGCAGCGCGTGTGGAGGGACGAGGGTAGAGCACCCGGAGGGACGTGAGAGTAGAGCACACGCAGCGGGACGCGAGTAGAGCGCGCCGCGGCCGCCTGAACTGCAAGCAACCACACGCATAGCGTAGTTGAACAGGCAGGAAATGGTCACCTACAAGCCGGCCGACAGTTGCGTCGCTGCATAGAGAGCGGCCATGTGCTACCACCTCCATCTAGTCTATAGTCTCCTTTATATTCTATGCCATACTTTGCCCTCTAATTTAACCAACAAAATGTTAATGCATGTTTAAAAATTTATGTAATTGCAAAGTATGTTCAAATACAAATCCAACTATATAATATTTGGCGACATGCATTCGTATTTTATTAGTTAAATCATACTTATAAAACGGGACGGTGGTATAGTAGGTAATTAAATTGCAAACATTTTTTAATAACCGTATGTGTACGTGGCCTTTCGTCCTCGTCTCACACGTCTTGTCACCCCGCTGCCGCAGATGGCTTGCAGCGCAAGCTTGCGCAGTGCACGGGGGCATTCTTTTGGTCAAATAGTGGCGCCATTAAATCATCGGTAAGCCCATTCCCGCGCAACCTCACAGGTTCCCGTGCAAGCTTCCCGCCCGACTCAGTGAAATCCCCCAAAATCCCAATGCTTACCGGCCTGCTATATAAACCCTCACGGCCGGTTACTCCTGCATCGCATTTCCCCCTCCCTCCATGTAGCTTATCTCGTCCACTTCTCCCACAATCGCCAATTGCACCGGTCGGTCGTCGTCGCTCAGCCACTCCGCCGTCATCACAGGACAGCTCCAGCTGGGAGGCTACACCGCGGTGGCGGCACAGTCCCCGGCGTAGTATAGTGCGCGTGGCGTCCCTATTGGGTGTGCGCGGAACACCCACCACACCTCCGCCGCCGGTGCCCGTCGGCAGCTGTTGTCGGCCGCCGTTGTCGCCACACCACCGTCGAAAGCCAGGGCCATCACGCGCTCCCCGCCGCGGCCCGAAGGCGGGAGGTGGCCGTCATGGTCTCCACCCCACCGCCGGCCACTTTGGCCATCACCCGCTCCGCCACCGCTGTCCGAAGGTGGGAGGGGGTTGTCATGGACGCCACCCTGTCGTCGGCCGCCGTGCCCGCCAGCCCACCATCGACCACCGGGGTCATCACCCACTCCGCCACCGCCAGCCGAAGGCGGGAGGCAGAGATGGATGCCCGCACGTGCGTCAGCGACCTTGCGCGCTACACCGAGTTCCTGTGGGAGGAGGAGGAGCGCCTTGTCGAGCATGCAAAGAGCCTTACTGCCGCCGTGGCCGCGCCACACGCCGCCTCAGAGGCGAGGAATCAGGATATCTACGTGGAGAACCACCGCTTCGAGAGGGGTCGTCTAGAGCGGCAGAGGGCGTTCGAGGTGAGCATCGCTGAAGCTACAATAGCGGCAGGCACCGTATTGTGGTTGCCCAGCTCGTCGGTAGGCTCCTCCTCTCCGCCTCTTACTGAGCGTGCTCGGCAGAGGAGAGGCAGACGGAAGTAGTACAAAGCCCCTCTGCAGTAGTAGTAGTATTTAGGGGCTATTTTGTTCAGTTCATCTGACTATAGATGTGGTGGAACTGTACAACGTACTTAAAATTAAATAGTATATATAGTTGAACTAGCTATCAGTATGTGGTTGCCAACAATTGGGGAAAAGTTTGGTCGGTTCAGCTGTCGAGTTGAACTTTTTGTATAAATTAAGAACGACTTCTTAATCTATGAATGAAATCTATGCTTAATTACTAAATTTTAGTTGCAAAAATTAGATACCGCTAGTGATTTTTAGCTTCATATTTTGACAAATCGCAGTGTTACAAGGATTGACAAATCTTAACAAATTGTTTGTACGTGGTTGCACACATGTCATCCAAAACAACCGTTTGCGTTGAAGGGATGCACAAATCCTGCGCTGCTCTCACTTTGCGTACGGGTGTTCTATCTAAAACGTTTGCGATCAAGAGCAGCAGAAATCCTGCTCGGCACATTTTCATTTGGCTTCCTGGGGAAGTTGTCGGTTTGCATACGGGTGTTCTAACAAAATGTTGGCAATGATTGTTTTATATTTAAAAAAGTGAATTAAACTGCGGGTTGGGCGCTGTGAAGGGAGAGGATGAGAGCAAGGCGGATGGCCATGGAAGTCAAAGGGCTCCCATCCCAGTGATCCCGCACAACATACATCTCGCACGCTTCCCGATGAGCATGTGCATTCGAGGACAGCTTGCACGCCTCTTGGTTAGCCTGCGCACCGGACGGCGCTCGCACGCCTCCCATTCAGTCAAGGTCAAGCAGCTGTCTGCACGGCACTTCCTACAGCCATTAAAACCAAGACACATGGCGTCACGTGAATGGTTAACATAACGCGTACGGTTTGAATTATACAAACATTTGAGATATTAAAGTGGTAGCTATTTTTTCAAAATGCCTTTGTTGGCTATCATTATTCGACTGCTCCTTCTCTCAAATGGACACAAGAAATACCACAACATGTCAGGTGCCATCCCATGATTGCATGCCAAATTTCATGAATTTCAGGCAAGTTTTGGATTTACTAGAATTTAAAAACCAGGCATCTCAATGTTTTGCCGGCAATCAACGGTGCCCTAGTGTTTGAAATTCATTCCCATTTCCTGCATGTGACCTAAGCATGCTCCCAAGGACACATATTTGATTTTTCAACCAATTTATATGCATTGGAGCATGTGCATGTAGTTCAAATTTCAATTATGCACATAAATGCATTGAAAACTCAGTTAATGCATAAAAATGTACAAACGAACCACGAAAAATCACAAAAATTGACACAACACTCCTATTGTTCTATGTTGACACAAGAAAAAATTTGGAAGCAATAAGAGGCAGTGGGTATTGTCTTGACCCCACAGGTGGGACGTTCCCTACCAAAACCATGATGCTTGTTGTGAGAAGCTCCGGTTTGTGAGAAGAATATACCCAAACCTGCCCCAAACGGGACAACAATTTTACCACGACATGTTGATGCCGCTCCATGAAAGCATGCCAAGTTTCATGAATTTCATACGAGTTTTGGATTCACTAGAATTTAAAAATGAGGCATTTCAATGTTTTGCCAGCAATCAACGGTGCCCTGGTGTTTGAAATTCATTCCCATTTCTTGCATGGCACCTAAGCATGCACCCAAGGACACATATTTGTTTTTTCAACCAATTTATATGCACTGGAGCATGTGCATGTATTTCAAATTTGAATTATGCACATAAATGCATTGAAAACTCAGTTAATGCATAAAAATGTCCAAACAAACCACGAAAAATCACAAAAATTGACACAACACTCCTGTTGTTCTATGTTGACACGAGAAAAAATTTGGAAGCAATATGAGGCAGTGGGTATCGTTTTGACCCCAAAGGAGGGACGTTCCCTACCGAAACCATGATGCTTATTGTGAGAAGCTCTGGTTTGTGAGAAGCATATACCCAAACCTGCCCCAAACGGGACAACAATTTTACCATGGCATGTTGATGCCGCTCCATGAAATCATGCCAAGTTTCATGAATTTTAGACGAGTTTTGGATTTACTAGAATTTAAAAACAAGGCATCTCAATGTTTTGCTGGCAATCAACGGTGCCCTGGTGTTTGAAATTCATTCCCATTTCTTGCATGGCACCTAAGCATGCACCCAAGGACACATATTTGATTTTTCAACCAGTTTATATGCACTGGAGCATGGGCATGTAGTTCAAATTTGAATTATGCACATAAATGCATTGAAAACTCAGTTAATGCATAAAAATGTCCAAACAAACCATGAAAAATCAGAAAAATTGACACAACACTCCTCTTGTTCTATGTTGAAACGAGAAACAATTTGGAAGCAATAAGAGGCAGTGGATATCATTTCGTCCCCAAAGGTGGGACGTTCCCTACCAAAACCATGATGCTTGTTGTGAGAAGCTCTGGTTTGTGAGACGCATATACCCAAACCTGAACCAAACAGGACAATTTTTTTACCACGGCATGTTGATGCTGCTCCATGAAAGCCTGCCAAGTTTCATGAATTTCAGACGAGTTTTGGATTCACTAGAATTTAAAAACGAGGCATCTCAATGTTTTTCCGGCACACAACGGTGCCTTGGTGTTTGAAATTCATTCACATTTCTTGCATGGGACCTAAGCATGCACCCAAGGACACATATTTGATTTTTCAACCAATTTATATGCACTGGAGCATGTGCATGTAGTTCAAATTTGAATTATGCACATAAATGCATTGAAAACTCAGTTAATGCATAAAAATGTCCAAACGAACCCTGAAAAATCACAAAAATTCACGCAACATTCCTGTTGTTCTATGTTGACACGAGAAAAAAATTGAAAGCAATAAGAGGCAATGGATATCGTTTCGTCCCCAAAGGTGGGACGTTCCCTACCAAAAACCATCATGCTTGTTGTGAGAAGCTCCGGTTTGTGAGAACTATATACCCAAACCTGCCCCTAATGGACAAAAAATTTACCATGGCATGTTGATGGGGTTCCATGATAGCATGCCAAGTTTCACGAATTTCAGACGAGTTTTGGATTTACTAGAATTTAAAAACCAGGCATCTCAATGTTTTGCCGGCAATCAACGGTTCCCTGGTGTTTGAAATTCATTCCTATTTCTTGCATGGGACCTAAGCATGCACCCAAGGACACATATTTGATTTTTCAACCAATTTATATGCACTGGAGAATGTGCATGTAGTTAAAATATGAATTATGCACCTGAAATGGCTAGAAAACCAATTTAATGTATAAAATGTTCAAACGAACCCTGAATAATTCCAATTCTTTTATGACACACATATAGTTGCCTGTTCACTCCAGATAAAAGGTCTAGCAATTCAAACACCGTCCATTGCCACTGCGACCCCATTATGTAATTCAATTCAAGATGAAAAATCAAGTAGATCGCACATAGTTTATTATCAGCAACCGTGTGTGATGCAACACAAAATATCCTGGAGCACCGTTGGTGTATAGTACGCCTACGGCTTACGCGAGAAGGTGCTTCGGCTACAGTCCACAGCCGGCGTCTCAAGCACACTACTCGCTCCCAAAATATCATTTCACAGTTCAATCGTCGCCGGTGAAAGATGCGCATGTGGACCCACGTCGCGAGGGCAACTTCGGTAGACCACTCCGGTGAGAGTGCGGCCGCAGCCGCCATCCGTGTGCTAACAAGGTGCAAGAGCACGGCCGCAATCTGTGACCGGGCAGCAAAGGCAGCCCAAACGGCTGCTATTGCTCCTCAGGTGGTGACAGCAACATCTGCCTCGGGGATAGCAACTGGCGAGCGCGGCACAGCAGCTATCCGTTCTGCAGCGGTAGCCTTAGCCCTGATGGAGGCCGCCCACGACCATGTCGAGGCCGCCCACGCCCACCTCCTGGCGGTCACCGCAAAAATCGAACGAACCTTCTCCGACAACGGTCGACAACCCACGACCGAAGAGCTGGAAATCGCCGAGAGCGTTCAAGCAGCCATCCATTCCTCCGCCGCATACCATGCGACAATGGAGTCCTTCCAAGCCAATATCGCGTCCACCCACGCCCAGCTCGTGGCGGCCTTTTCCAAAGAGATGGCAGACACGGATGGCGACACGCTTGCTGAGTATGGTGCGATGGATGCCATGGAGCCCCTTCCCCAGGAGACCGTCGGGCGTGAGCTGGACATGGAGGCGGTGGCGGAGATCCACGAGCACCAGCCGTAGTAGTACTCTTTGTTTTGGTTAAGTAAGAGCGCCGGTCTTTAATTTGTTAGAGTAATGTTTAGGTCAGCTAGCTCTGTTTAATTGCTGAACTTGCTCGATTAAGAAGTGTAGGTGCGTTGCAGTCTCCTTTGTGTACCCAAATTATGCAATGACGTGGATGACCACTGTAAACATGGAAATTCGAACCAAAACTTTTGACGTTCAAACTCACCACACACGGGTGAAGCTATCTCAATCATTTGTGATGTCCACATATCGTACACAGTTCTGAATAAGGGACCGTGTCTGATGACACTTTGCGCGCCATTTTTTTGGCTGAAGCGATTCCTAATTTCGGCTTCCGCAGAAATATCTTTCCGCCTTCCTTTCCAAGTTGAAACCTTCACTCCTTGCTTGCAGCGCTGCCTCCTCATCGGTGACCCTCCTTCATACTGCTCGGCCTCATCTATCCAGGCAGGTAATCCACACCCGACCCCCATCCTCCTCCTCCTTCATCATCCCACATGACCCGACCGCTGGCGCGAGCACGTCACCTTCCACCCAAATCACCGAGCCCTCCACCAAATAAGTGCCGCCTTAAGCCATGGTGCATGTAGTATAACCAGGATCTCAAGGAGCATTTGGCAACGGAGAAGCAAATCATGACCGCATGCGCGGATGAGGTCGCGATGGCTGCCATTCGTGCCGACCCCCAAATCTTAGAGTAGCACCTTGCCATTTGCTAGCTTCGCCTGTTAAGCATGCTTGGTTTACTCGTTGCTTGGATTGCTCCCGCCTTTCCTTCACAAATTCTAGTGAATTATGCTATATAATTTTACCATGCAATCTGGTGCTCTAGTGTATATGTTCTATATGTCGTGCAGTGTGGTGCTCACTTATTAACAGTTTTGTTAATTAGTGGTCGTCTTCAGTTAACTGTTTGGTTCAATTCTGCAAATGTGATGTTCCATTCTTTAGGATGCAATTTTGTATTGTCTTCCATGTGAGAAATGAATCGAATTTATCTTTACAAAATACATGAGAAAAGATTACAATTGCTATATTTCCAACTTGTCAAGCATGCTTGGTTTGGTTATACATTGTGCACTATGGTGCTCAGTTAACGTTTGGTTCATTTGTGTAGTGGTGTTTAGTTAACTGTTTGGTTCAATTCTGCAATGCGATGTTCAATATTTGTGGGTGCATTATGTTATTGTATACCATGTGAAGAATAAATTGAATTTGGATGTAGTAAATACATGAGAAACAAATACAATTGCTACAATTGGATGTAGTTAACTGTTTGGTTAACTGTCCGATCTTCCATTAGGAGTATGTTATATTGTGCAATGTGGTGCTCAGTTAATGTTTGGTTCATTTGTTATCGTGTTTAGTTAACTGCTTGGTTCAATTCTGCAATGCGATGTCTAATTGTCGTGGGTAGAATTTTGTATGTTGTGCATGTGAGGAATAAATTGAATTTGGTTGCACTTAATACGTGAGAAACATATACAAGTGTTATATTTCCTAGTTCTTAATCATGCTTGGTTTGGGTAAATGGGTTTTCCGTGTGGCTTGAATTAATCCGATAAATCTGCAATGTGCTTATTTCTCATCAACATATTCGACTGGTAGCATGCGAACCCTTACTTAACCTGATGACTAACTACCTTATATGTGCTGCAGGGAGACAATGGGAAGCAGTGAGGTTTACAATCGAGGTTAGCACGTGCATGGTCGGTTCTCTAATAGCACATTATTGTGCAATTGCAGGAACCATTCTAATATTTTGGTTTTTAACAATTTGGTCTTGCACATGTAGGTCCTACCGTCAAGGTTTTGACCCACTGTTCGATGCTTTTTGCATATGGGGAAATGAGTTGTCCATGAATATCAATCAAATCAAGAAACTCAGAAAGATTGTTAGGATAAAGAAATTAGCAACAAGAAACAACAAGATCTTTGTCTACACAATGAAGAAGACATCAGTTCACTACAAAATGGTAATAACTATTATACCTTGCCTTTTTTATTCCTTTGCCCCATTTCCAATATAGGGAAGATATTTATCAACATCCTTGTTTTCAGGCCTTTCCAAAGTAGTTCACTGATGATTAACTCTCAAACCATCTCTATGGTCAGGAGGCGAGGAAGGTATTCATACAACACCCACGGTTCCATATTGAAGTGTTCCTAAAGAGGACGAAGGACGGATGGTCAATCATCCACAGGCACTGGCCTAAAGTTGCAAATACCTTCAACATGAATGAAGGCTCAATATTCGCCTTCCGCTTCAGAAGCTTTCCAAATGAAATGCATCTGTCTATATACGGTCTATGATGCTAATTTCGAAAGGTTCTACATGTTGCATGTGGAACTTGCTGCTGGTGCAGTTGTGTAATAGGATAGCTGAGTGCTGAAGCTATATCATGTTGTACTCTGATGTATTTCAATTATAAAATTCTGCTTCCTTAATATGGAAATGAAATATATAGGGTGCTTAATATGAAATTTCAATTAGATTAATAAATGGATTATGAATAGTTGGATAATTAGCCTGCTAATGGCGAATTAGCCTGCTAATTGGGTTTTGTTATTCCAAATGGTTGTTGCAAAAATACCGTGGGCGATGACCTCAGGCAACACACACCGTTTCTAGGAATAAACCGTGTTCGATCAATGAACAATCACACACGACTTTCTCTTGAAAACTGTTTGTGTTAGGCCACCTTGCGCAAATGTTTACCACATATAAACTCTGTGTGATGGATAGACTTTTCCACATAGTTTCTTCTCTGGATCATGTGTGATACATTCAATAACGCAAACGATTTAACGGGAAAAATTGTGTGTGAAGTACCTATGAACGGAAATTTTTTCTTTGGTGCGACTATGTGGGATGTACATACGAACGGAAACGTTTAGCGGGGACTGACTGTGTGGGATGTACTTGCGACCGGAAACAATTTCGCCGTATAATTGTATTTTTAGCTCTACTTTACGTATTTCCGTATTTGAGCGCTAGCCGGTCGCACACGCTCTCATTTTGCCGTGTGTGCCTGCCAGGAGGGCATATCCCCGACGGTTTCTGGGTCGTGTGGGAAGGACCCCCCTATCGCCCACACTCACTTGGCGACGGTTCCGAATGCCTTCGCGGCAAGAGGTCAAAAACCGTTTGTTTAGGACCGACGCCCACCAATGTTAGATGTGCACCACACGAAGTAACGTTTTTCTTCAATCAATGAAGACTAACCCTCTAAATGTCAAGAAATTAACGAAGAATTTGATTCTCAGAGCCCTACGACAATTGTACACGGTGTCTGAAATCATCATTCTTATACGGTGGGTCACGCCACCAACAAAAGTTGAAAATCTTCAATTTGAGTTTTCCTCAGTTTTGAAATTCCTTAGTTGTTCAAATTTCTTCAACAGTGCATAGTCTTCACTCTTTCCGACTGTGTTCTTTATTGGCTATATATATAGTTGAGTTTTTAGTCCTCTACAACATTCACTTATTGCTAATTCTTCAATTTACTTTTCTGCTAAGTGAATGTGATCGGACCCTTCCCCTTCTAAGCTAAACTCAACCCAGTATGTTCACAAATTCTTCATGTGCGTTTTATTTGAAACCCGTTCAAAATCTTCGTCCTTGTCAGCTAAATAATTTGCGAATGAAACTTTAAAATATTCTTATCTGAATTTTCGTCCGTTGCTGCTCAAACCATTCCGCATCCCACGATATGGTTATGCTACTCACACACGATCTAACATGATCTCCACTTCTTAGTACGTGGGTGACACATGTCGCTTGTATGAGAAGGGTCAGGGGCACGTTCGTCTAGTTTCCTCGGGCGAGCGGTTTTTCACCTTAGCTATAAATACCCCTCACCCTCCTCATACTACATTTATCCCGCTCGACCTCACTTCCCTCGCTTGAGCTCTCAGACCTAGCGCCACCGCTACTTCCATCCTCGCCGGTGAGGAAGAGCTTCACGGCCTCGACCTTGTCACCGTCGTACTCGCACCGGCCGCAGAAATCTTCACTCCGCCGCCGCCGTAGCTGTCTTCTGCCGCCAAGTTAGGGCGTGAAAGATCTAAATGGTAGAACTTCCCATCTACACCTCCCAGTTCGTTGTGTTCTTCATCAAGGGTAAATAAAATCTATTTTTACTGCCCTTGTTGATTCTGATGTTTTTCACAAAATCTTCAAAAGGTGTTTATTCTTCAACTTCCCCACTCGTTAAACACCTCACATGGATCTGTTCTTGATCTATTTCTCTAAGCAATGTTTTTCTTCAAGATTCCTCGGTTGTGTGAATTTTATACAACTCTGCAACCTAAGTGAAAGACCGCTTAGTGAAATTCCTCAAACTTGTTCTTTTTGAAAAACTTCTGAGAACGCATGTGACCTCTCCAAATTCGTTGCACCTATACTTTGTTCACAGGTACACATGTCCACTGCTGAATCACTAGGTTCTCATCAACTTAACTCATTTGCAGCATTCGTCGAAGACAAATTGCATACCTCTTCAGAGAATTCTGTTGTTCAAATTCCTTAGGTGAAGAAAATGGCTGATGGCAAGAAACCTCAGAAGGGAGGGAAGAAATTGGAAGTGAACACAGCCTTTGAGATTCCAGACGACATCTATGAGGAATATTGCACTCCTGATGAAGCCAAGCATGGCAAGGAGAAATAAGAATCGGTGCAAGGTGCGCATATACATAGGATCGCAAGGAGATGGGCCTGGGAATGGAGGGAGTACAAATATGTTACTCCGAAATACATGAAGAAATTCTCTTCACACTCTCCTTGCCCAAGACCTCTGTTGGCACTTGGCCAAATTGCTGATCCCACTAGCCTAAAGCGCGGTGAGGACTATCCAGATAAATGAACCAAGTGGCAAGCCAAGTTGGCCAAAATAGCCTATGAAGCAGTGAGAAAATTCAATGAAGACTCTGCTGCTGCCGCTGCTGAGGCCTCTGCTAGCAAGCCTAAGAAGGCTATGCCCAACAAGCCTACGCACAAGCCTAGTTCCTCAGCAATGCCCTCATGGCCATGCTCGTCAAAGCCCTCACGGCATATTCCTCAAGCAGCTCCGGTCCCCACTATTACAAAACCTTCAGCTACTGCAGCAAAGTCCTCAGCACCTGCGCACCTGACCTCGTGACAAAGGACAACTGGTATCTCAATTGCTTTAGGAGCATCTTCAAGTTCTTTAGCCCTTCCTCAGTCCTCAACAGGCCTAACTCTACATAAGAAAAACGCCACTGCTGGACGAGGCACAAGGCCAAGTCCTCACAAGAAGCAGGTTGCCTTCAAAGTGCCGTCGAGTGAAGACGAAGCTGATGATGAGGAATTAGCTGAAATCATCAAAGACAAACAACATATAGCCGCTAGAGCCAAAGGCAGTAATGTGCCATTGATGCTGGATCCCAAGTTGATCCTAGACTTCATCGACCTCTGGCATAGGGATCCAAACACTCCTCTGGCTGAGCTAAACCTCACTCCTAGCCAAATTCATGTGTTGATGGCCTTCATTGATGAGGAAAAATGGAAATTCGAACAGGGGAGGAGGGTGAGGAAAGACCAGTACAGTAAACAACGCTTTCTGAAGCAAAATGTTTTGAAGCTATCACCTGATGAATTTGTAGCTTTGCAATCAGAAATCAAGGGTTTCAGTGACGAATTTGATCGATACTATGATGATTGGCTGGGAGCCAAAGTAAAATTCGTCAAGCTGACCAAGGGATTCACCTCTAATGTTGCAGCCCCAATGCAATATGAAATTCCTCAGGCTGAAGCATCTGCTCAGCCTACTGAAGAACATGCCAGTGCCACTGATGAAAATCAGGCTGCTGAAGAAAATGAGAGCACCAAGGGTGATGAAGAAATTCCATCCACTGAAGAAACTGCCAGGGCAACCTCTAGTGTTGTGCCTGAAGAATCTGAACAAGCCAAGGAAACTGCATCAGTTGTGCCTGAAGAAACTGCACCAATTTCCTCTGCTCCTCCGGCACAGACGACAAGCATCAACCTTGCTTCTGCATCAGAAGCGAAGAAAACCAAAGCTGCGGAGCGAGCAGCTGTGACGAAAAGGAAAGCATCTGCTTCCTCAGAGTCTTCAGCTCCAAAGAAAGTGAAGACTTTGACAAGCTCCTATGCAAATCCTATAGATGTTGTTCTGGTATCAAGCATGCCATCAAAGGAGGTTATTCCCTTTGGTGAGGAATATGTGATTCCAAGTGAATCTGATGAACAAGATCCTTCTGCTACTACGTCAGAGCAGTTGGATGAAGAAATTGAAGTGGATGATATCCCTTCAACTCCACTGGTACCATCGCCCATGCCTCAGTTCACAGCTGAAAAGGCCGACGTTGAGGAAATAGATGAGGAAGATGAAGATGTGGACATTGGGTGTACAACACCGATTTTGAATGATGACTACTCGGAAAGCCATCACCCCAATTCACCATTGTTGGCACCTCTGCAACAGATTCCTCAGTCCCAAGTTCAAACTTAAGAGATTCACATGGGCTCTGAAGAACATCAAGCTTCTCTTCTCTCTATTCCTGAAGAAGTTCCAGCCACTAGCGCTGCTGAAAATGTTGCTGAAGAAATAGAGGCCAAGGCTGCTGAAGAAATTGCCACTGAAATTCCTCAACCTGTGGCTCCAGAGACTATGATTCAAGAGGCTGTGAAGACATCAATAGATAATCTTCAGCCCAAGCCTCAGAATTCTCACTCCAAGCAGAAGTTCAAGGCTGATGACTTCTTTGCTTAGCACATTTTCTTTAGGGATTACAATCCATATGACTCTGCAAGACTGAGACGCAAGCGCCTATGGACAGCGAGTCAAATGAACTTCTATTCTTCACTGATGTTTGACAAAGACAAGATTTTTGACCATGAGAAAATTCCTCATGTGGATATGGAGTTGCTTCCATGCTTCACCCTAGTCCTAAGTGTTCTTCATGACGCTGGGCTATTAAACCTCTGCACCGACATCTGCAACTAGAATGAAGAACTCATTCTTCTGTTCTATGCCATGTTGCACATCACTGGAAACATTGAAGATGTGAATTCATGGGTATTGGACTGGATGACAGAAAATACTCACTAGAAAGCATCAACCTCTGAATTGCTTCACACTATCCCAGTCAGTCCTCCCACTGAAGGTGCATGGTGCATCTATGATGAACCTGAGCTCTCCAACCATCTGATGCGAACCCTAAACCCTAAAAACCCTAAACCTTTGAAGCCAGGCCAAGCTCCTAGAACCAAATTCCTCGTAAAGGAACTGCTTTATGTTCCAAGGACTATATACAAGATATTGACCAAAACCCTCAGTCCAATCAAGGGCCACAACTTTGATGATGAAGAAGTTGTTGGCATCATGAAGAATCCGCTTGTCAACATCATACATGGTATTCCTATCAACCACCACTAGTACAGCGAGGTGCTATACAAATGGTTTTTAACCCCTTTCTGCGACAACATTTGGAACCGTCCCATAGTGAGTGACGGCGATAGGGGGGGTCCTTCCCACACGTCCCAAAAACCATCGGGGATATGCCATCCTCGCACACACGCTCGGCCAAATGAGTTCGTGTGCATCCGGCGAGCACTCAAATACGTAAATACGTACGATAGAGCTAAAAAATACAAGTATACAGGAGAAATTGTTTCCGGTCGCAAGTAAATGCCACACAGTCAGTCCCCGCCAAACGTTTATGTTCGTATGAACATCCCACACAGTTGCTCCAAGGAAAACGATTCCGTTCACAGGTACATCACACACAATTTTCCACGTTAGATCGTTTGTGATAGCGTTGCCATTGTACATGATATTAACAATTTTATCGTTTGCGTTATTGAATGCATCACACACGGTGCGTAGAAGAAACTGTGTGGCAAAGGCTGTCCATCACACATAGTTTTTATGTCATAAATGTTTACGCAAGGTGGCCTAACGCAAACAGTTTTCAAGAGAAGGTCGTGTGTGATTCTTCATTAACCCAACACAGTTTATTCCTAGAAATTGTGTGCGTTATTGAATGCATCACACACGGTATTTTCTCAATAACCGTTTGCAATAGAAAAACCCAATTAGCAGGCTAATTATCCAATTATTAATAATCCATTTATTAATCTAATTGACATTTCATATTAAGCACACAATATATTTCATTTTCATAATTGAAATACATCAGAATACAACATCATATAGCTTCAGCACTCAGCTACCCCATTACACAACTACACCAGCACCAAGTTTCACATGCAACATCTATAACCTTTCAAAATTAGCATCATAGACGGTACATAGACAGATGTATCTCATCTGGAAAACTGCTAAAGCAGAAGGCGAATATTGAGCCTTCATTGATGTTGAAGGTCTTTGTATCTTTAGGCCAGTGCCCGTGGATGATTGATCGTCCATCCTTAGTCCTCTTCAGGAACACTTCAATATTGAACCATGGGTGTTGTATGAATACCTTCCTCGCCTCCTGGCCATAGAGGTGGTTTGAGAGGTAATCATCAGTGAACTGCTTTGGAAAGGCCTGAAAACAAGGATGTGCATACATATCTTCTCTATAATGGAAATGGGGCAAAGGAATAAAAAAGGCAAGGTATAATAATAAGTACCATCCTGTAGTGAACTGATGTCTTCATCAATATGCAGACAAAGATCTTGTTGTTTTTTGTCGCTAATTTCTTTATCCTGGAAATCTTTCTGAGTTTCTTGACTTGACTGATATTTGTGGACAACTCATTTTCCCATATGCAAAAAGGGTCGAACAGTGGGTCAAAACCTCTGACAGCAGGACCTACATGTGCAAGGCCAAATTGTTAAAAACCTAAATATTAGAACGGTTCCCACAATTGCACAATATTGTGCTATTAGACAATGGAGCATGCACGTGCTAACCTCAATTGTAAACCTCGGTGCTTTCCATTGTTTCCCTGCAACACATATAAGGTAGTTAGTCATCGGGTTAAGTAACGGTTCACATGCTATGAGTAAAATATGTTGATGACAAATAAGCACATTACAGATTCATCAGATTAATTCAAGCCACATGGAAAACCCATTTATCCAAACCAAGCATGATTAAGAACTAGGAAATATAGCACTTGTATATGTTTCTCATGTATTAAGTGCAGCCAAATTCGATTTATTCCTCACATGCACAATAATACAAAATTCTACCCACGACAACTGGACATCGCATTGCAGAATTGAACCAAGCAGTTAACTAAAACACCACAACAAATGAACCAAACATTAACTGAGCACCACATTGCACAATATAACATACTCCTAATAGAAGATCAGATAGTTAACCAAACCAAGCATTCTTAACAACTTGGAAACATAGCAATTGTATTTGTTTCTTATGTATTTACTATAGCCAAATTCAATTTATTCCTCACATGGTATAAAATAACAGAATGTACCCACAACTATTGAACATCGCATTGCAGAATTGGACCAAACAGTTAACTAAAAACCACAACACAAATGAACCAAACGTTAACTGAGCACCACATACACAATGTATAACCAAACCAAGCATGCTTGGCAACTTGGAAATATAGCAATTGTATTCGTTTCTCGTGTATTTTGTAAAGATAAATTCGATTTATTTCTCACATGGAAGACAATACAAAATTGCAACCTGAAGAATTGAACATCACATTTGCATAGTTGAATCAAACAGTTAACTGAAGACTACAACTAATTAATAAAATAGTTAATAAGTGAGCACCCCACTGCACGACGTATAGAACATATACACTAGAGCAATAGAGTGCATGGTAAAATTAGATAGCACAATTCACTAAAATTTGTGAAGGAAAGGCAGGAGCAGCACACGCAACGGGTAAACCAAGCATGCTTGACCGGCGTAGCTAGCAAATGGCAAGGTGCTCCTCCAAGATCTGGGGGTCGACACGAATGGCAGCCATCGCGACCTCATCTGCCCGTGCGACCGTGATTTGCTTCTCCGCTACCAAATGCTCCTTGAGATCCTGGCTATACAGCGTGCACCATGGCTTAGGGCGTCGCTTATTTGGTGGAGGGGTCGGTGATTTGGGTGGAAGGTGTTACGCTCGCGCCGGTGGCCGGGGCATGTGGGATGTGGAAGTAGGAGGAGGATGGGGGTCAGGTGTAGATAACCTGCCTGGATAGGCAAGGCCGAGTAGCGTGAAGGAGGGTCGTCGGTGAGGAGGCGGTGCAGCAAGAAAGGAGTGAAGGTTTCAACTTGGAAACAAAGGCGGAAACAGGGGAAATGTGGCTTTTGGTAAGGAGGGGGCGGGGAGGTAGATATTTCCGCGGAAGCCGAAAATTTGGAATCGCTTCAGCGAAAAAACTAGCGCGCAAATTGTTATCAGACACTGTCCCTTATTCAAAACTGTGTACGATATGTGAACATCACAAACGATTCAGATAGCTTAACCCGTGTGTGATGAGTTTGAACATCAAAAATTTTGGTTCGAATTTCCCTGGTTACAGTGGTCATCCATGTCATTGCATAATTTCGGTACACAAAGGAGACTACAGCACACCCACACTTCTTAATCGAGCAAGTTCAGCAATTAAATAGAGCAAGCTGACCTCAGCATTACTCTAAAATACTAAATACCGGCTAAGGGAGTCCTGGATTAGGGGGTATCCAGATGGCCGGATTATATCCTTTGGCCGGACTGTTGGACTACGAAGATACAAGATTGAAGACTTCGTCCCGTGTCCGGATGGGATTCTCCTTGGCGTGGAAGGCAAGCTTGGCAATACGGATACGTAGATCTCCTTCCTTGTAACCGACTCTGTGTAACCTAGCCCCCTCCGGTGTCTATATAAACTGGAGGGTTTAGTCCGTAGGACAATATACAATCATACCATAGGCTAGCTTCTAGGGTTTAGCCTCTCTGATCTCGTGGTAGATCTACTCTTGTACTACTCATATTATCAAGAACAATCAAGCAGGACGTAGGGTTTTACCTCCATCAAGAGGGCCCGAACCTGGGTAAAACATCATGTTCCCTGCCTCCTATTACCATCTGCCTTAGACGCACAGTTCGGGACCCCCTACTCGAGATCCGCCGGTTTTGACACCGACATTGGTGCTTTCATTGAGAGTTCCTCTGTGTCGTCACCGTTAGGCTTGATGGCTCCTTCGATCATCGATAGCGATGCAGTCCAGGGTGAAGCTTTTCTCCCCGGACAGATCTTTATATTCGGCGGCTTCGCACTGCAGACCAACTCGCTTGGCCATCTGGAGCAGATCGAGAGTTACGCCCCTGGCCACCAGGTCAGGTTTGGAAGCTTAAACTACACGGCCGACATCCGCGGAGACTTGATCTTCGACGGATTCGAGCCCTTGCCAAGTGCGCTGCATGTTGACGATGAGCATGATTTAGCTCTACCATCGGATAGTGTTCAGGAGACCGCACCGGCAACCGCTCCGACCCTCAATTCGAAGCCAATTGTGCCATCCATGGACGGGTGGATAGACCCCACCACGGAGGCCGTATTCTCAGCGGCGATCGACCCAAGTATTGACCTTACCCTTCACGAGAGCCGTGACGCCGAACTGCCGGATTCTTCCCCGGCCACGGACTCCGAACCGCCTGCGCCTGTGCCTATCGAACCCGACTGGGCGCCGATCATGGAGTTCACCTCCGCAGATATCTTTCAGCACTCGCCCTTTGGCGACATACTAAACTCATTAAGGTCCCTCTCCCTGTCAGGAGAGTCCTGGCTGAACTATGTTCGGCCTGATTGGGATGCGGATGACGAAGAAAATTCGCCACCGACCCACCACCCACTTTGTAGCCACTGTCGACAATTTGACCGACATGCTCGACTTCGACTCCAAAGACATCGACGGTATGGACGACGATGCGGGAGACGAAGAGGAACCACTGCCCACAAGGCACTGGACAGCCACCTCATCATATGATATATACATGGTGGACACACCCAAAGACGGCAATGGCGACGAGACACTGGAGGATGACCCCTCCAAGAAGCAATCCAAGCGCCGACGTCAGCGGCACCGCTCTAAGTCTCGCCAAAGCAAAAGCGGTGACACAGGCACAGGAGATAATAGCACTCTGGACAGTGCCGAAGACGACAACAATCCCCTCTAGCAAGATTTAGAGCAGGAGGATGGAGAAGCCAGCCCTCCTGAGAGAGCGGCAGATGGAGAGGCGGAGGAGGATAATTACATGCCTCCCTCCGAAGACGAGACAAGCCTTGACGACGACGAATTTGTCGTGCCGGAGGATCCCGCCGAGCAAGAGCGCTTCAAGTGCCGGCTTATAGCCATGGCAAATAGCCTTAAGAAAAAGCAGCAACAGCTTCAAGCTGATCAAGATTTGCTAGCTGACAGATGGACTGAAGTCCTTGCGGCCGAGGAATATGAACTCGAACGCCCCTCCAAGAGTTACCCAAAGTGCAGGTTGCTACCCCGACTGGAGGAGGAAGCATTAAAACCTACATCTCCAGCATATGACGCGGCTGATCGGCCACCTCGTCGCCGCGACAGAGAGGCATTTCAGCCTAAAACTCAGCCTGCACCCCAACGCCACGCAAATAAAAATGACAAGGCACGGGGAAACACGCTAGACCTGCGAGACGTATTGGAGGACAAAGCAAAACATGCAAGATCGATCTACGGATCACGAGGGCGCGCCACTACACGAGACGATAACCGCCACGCCGGATACAGTAAAAGTAAATCCGGCCAGGCCGAACACAGCGGACAAGACTCATTCGAGCTACGTCGCGACATAGCCCACTACAGAGGCGCCGCACACCCCATATGCTTCACAGACGAAGTAATGGATCACCAAATCCCAGAGGGTTTCAAACATGTAAATATCGAATCATACGACGGCACAATAGATCACGCGGTATGGATCGAGGACTTCCTCCTACACATCCACATGGCCCGCGGTGATGATCTACACGCCATCAAATACCTCCCACTCAAGCTCAAAGGACCAGCTCGTCATTGGCTCAACAGCCTGCCAGTAGAATCCATTGGCTGTTGGGAAGAACTAGAAGTCGCATTCCTCGACAACTTCCAGGGCACTTATGTGCGACCACCAGATGCCGATGACTTGAGCCACATAATTCAGCAGCCAGAGGAATCTGCCAGGCAATTCTGGACACGATTCCTTACAAAGAAAAATCAAATCATCGACTGTCCGGATGCAGAGGCCCTAGCAGCTTTTAAGCACAACATCCGCGACGAGTGGCTCGCTCGGCACCTTGGCCAGGAAAAGCCGAAATCAATGGCAGCCCTCACGACACTCATGACCCGCTTTTATGCGGGAGAAGACAGCCGGCTGGCTCGCAGCAATAACATATCAAAGAACCGCGGTACTTCAGATACCAAGGATAGCAATGTAGGTCACGTCTCAACAAACATAAGCACCGCATCAATAGCGACAATACCGAGGATACGGCAGTCAATGCCGGATTCAGAGGCTCTAAACCCAGTTAGCGGAAAAAGGCATTCAAAAGAAGCACCCCGGGCCCGTCCAGTTTGGACCGTATAGTCGATCGCTCATGCCAAATACATGGCACCCCCGACAAGCCAGCCAACCACACGAACAGGGAATGTTGGGTGTTCGAGCAGGCCGGCAAGTTAAACACAAAAAACAAAGATAAGGGGCTACATACCGATGACGAGGAGGAGCCCCGGCAGCCGAACACCGGAGGGCAGTAGAGGTTCCCCCCACAAGTGTGGACGGTGAACATGATATACGCAACCCACATCCCCAAGAGGGAGCGGAAGCGTGCATTAAGGGATGTATATGCGTTGGAGCCAGTCGCCCCAAAGTTCAACCCATGGTCCTCCTGTCCGATCACCTTCGATCGCAGGGACCATCCCACTAGTATCCGTCATGGAGGATTCGCCGCACTGGTCCTAGACCCAATCATCGACGGATTTCACCTCACTCAAGTCCTTATGGACGGCGGCAGCAGCCTGAACCTGCTTTATCAGGACATTGTGCACAAAATGGGTATATACCCCTCAAGGATCAAACCCACAAAAATGACCTTCAAAGGCGTCATACCAGGTGTAGAGGCCCATTTCACAGGCTTAGTCACAATGGAAGTGGTCTTTGGATCCCCGGATAACTTCCGAAGCGAGGAGTTAATCTTCGATATAGTCCCGTTTCGCAACGGCTATCATGCACTGCTCGGGCGAACCACATTTGCGAGATTCAACGTGGTACTACAATATGCATATCTCAATCTCAAGATGCCAGCACCTCGGGGGGTCATCACAGTCAATGGAAACACAGAGCGCTCTCTCCACATGGAGGAGCACACTGCGGCCCTCGCAGCAAAACCGGAAAGCAGCCTCTTAAGGCAATCCACCAGTTCGGCGATTAAAGACCCGGACACCTTCAAGCGCGCCCGGAGTAATCGGCAACAAGACCTCCTGGCACGTTCCGAGCTTGCATAGCAATGCGGCCCCACCCCAGTACCAGCCAAACAGCGAAATCCGTGCCACACGTACATAATTACGCATTGAAAATACCATGGGCACAGGTGGGGAGGGGGGCACGACTACGGCACACCCCAAGACGCGGCTCAACCGCACTAGGGGCTTCCTGCTTTGTTATTTTTCTCTCTTTCAGGACTTCAATCTCTGGAAACCCCGTCCGGCAGTACGATTGCCGGACACACGATGCAACAACCAAGGAGGCAGAAAGCTACGTCGCAACACAGAACTCCCAGGTGGTCTCTGATAACGAGTAAAATACTTGCTTTAAATACCATTCCTCAGGTTGCCCTTGGAGGGGACATGTCAAATAGTCCTACTTTTTGCTTATCGCACTACTTATATCATTCTGCTTCGACGCACCTTTTTGAATAAACAATGCATAGCACTAGACTAGTACCGCATTCTCTATTCTTTCTTTATATATATATATATATATTCACTCATGACATTCAGCACCCGTACACTCTGGTACGGCCAATACGTCAGGGGCTTAAGAGTACCCCATAATACGGCGTGAGAAGTTCGAAATCTTTCGACAGTGCGGCACCCTGAACTTATAGCATTATATGCATCAGCTCCGAATCATGTCTTGGGTCAATAGTTGGGTTTGCCCAGCTCCCATGTTTTGGTACCTTACGTTCCGCTATATCGGCTAAGGTAGCACTCAGAGAACTACTGCGATTATGCCCCGGTTCATCTAGGCAAGCAGCTCAGTAGAGAAAGCTAAAACTGACTGTCATGATAAGGCGAGAGCTGGTCGCTGTTCGAGAGGTCTCGAGTCCCTAAAGACTTATGCTGCTTAGAGCGAGGAGTCGGCTTTGTCCGGCTTAAGGCGTGTACAGCGCCCCGAATTCGGCCTTCCGAATACTTGGGGATTCGCTAAAATTTAAAATTGTAGACTTCTATGGCATAGTGAGAGTGATAAAGCATTATAGTCTGATTGCCTTGTTCGTTGCGCTGAGCACCTGCCTTGAAGGACCCAACAATGGGAACAAGAGTGCTTAGATTCATCCCGAACACCCCAGCACTCGTGGCATGGGGGCAGAAGCCGACGACTAGCCATCTCTCAGATTTAATAAACAGTCGCACAGAAGGTAATATTTTAAATTCAAACAAGCGTTGCATAGCGCATATGAACAAGTTTTCATAATACAGGATCACACGAGCAAGTTCATTCAAATACATCCTTTGCACACTCGTCCGCCACAAGACGGGCACCCTTCAGGACACCCTCATAATACATTTTGGAGTGGCGATGCTCCTTGCCCTGCGGCGGCCCCTCCTTCACCAGCTTCTCGGCGTCCATCTTGGCCCAGTGCACCTTCGCACGGGCAAAAGCCCGGCGTGCACCTTCCATGCAGACAGACCACTTTATGACTTCCAGCCGTGGGCAGGCATCCACAAGCCGCCTGACCAGGCCGAAGTAGCTCTTGGGAAGGGAGTCGCCAGGCCACATCCTGACTATAAGGCCCCTCATGGCTTGTTCGGCCGCCTTGTGCGGCTCGACCAGTTGCTTCAGCTAGTCGCTCACAGGCATCGGGTGTTCGGTCCCAGTATACTGAGACCAGAACAACTTCTCCGTCGAGCTTCCCTCCTCAGCCTGGTAATACTTCGCGGCATCCGACACGCTGCAGGGCAAATCTGCGAATGCTCCTGGAGAGCTCCGGACTCGGATAAGTAACAAGTAATTTACTTTCACATGCATGCTTTGCATATTGAAGGCCTTACCCGCCGCCATATTCCTCATCGCCTCAATTTCCTGGAGGGACTTTTGGGCTTCAGCATTGGCATGCTTTGTGCTCTCGAGGGTCATGGCAAGCTCGGACTCTCGCATCTTCGAGTCAAGCTCCAAAGCCTCGTGCTTCTTCACGAGAGCCTGGAGCTCTGGCTGCACCTCGCCCACCCGTGCCTCTTGTTTTTCCTGCTCGGTGCGCTCCTTGGCCGCTTTGTTTTCGGCCTCGGATAGCGCTTGCTTCAGGGTCGCCACTTCGGTCGTGGCCCCTGACACATCCATGATGATCGTATCATTTTGCAACCGCATCTTATATATATATATATGCACAAGGCATTACTTACCTTTGTTCTCCTCGAGCCGCCTCTTGGCAAGACCGAGCTCTTTCTCGGACCGCTCGAGGTTCTGCCTCAGTGTAGCGACCTCCGCAGTCAGTGCGGCAGAGGTTAGCAGCGAAGCCTGCATACACATACAGACATACTTATATTAGACTCCTGCATATATTATTTGATCCTCTATTCGGCTTTTCTTTGTGAACACCAAACAGAGCATCAGGGGCTATTGTCTATGCGGTAATATTTTCCTATATTTTAAATACTTACCTCAGAGCCTGTTAGAAGGCTGGCACAGGCTTCAGTCAGTCCGCTCTTGGCAGACTGAACTTTGTTGATCACCACACTCATAATAGTGCGGTGCTCTTCGTCGATGGAAGCACCGCGAAGCTCTCGCAGAAGGTTGTCCGGTGCCTCTGGATGGATAGAGGTCACCGGCACGGGCGTCTTGCCCCTCTTGGAAGGGGGCCGCCTGCCGGAGTCCGGAACCACTGGAGGTTCCGGCGCGGCGTTCGGCTGGGGGCCGAACTTGGAGCCCCTGGGAGTCTTGGTCCCTTCATGCGTGGAGTCCGGAAGGTCGCCTTGAGGCGCCTCCGGGACTGTCTCCCCCAGCTCGGTGCCCCTTGAGACAGTACCTCGACATCATCCGTAGTGCGAGGAGAGGAGGCGGTTGGAAGTGTATCACTATCCATATCCGACGAGTCCAAGGAACCGTCCGACGAGGATACGTCGATACGGGCTCGGGGCGGACTGCATGATCATATTCGACGATTAGGAGAAGCAATGCAATAAAAGTATGCTATGAGTTACTCTTGTATCCGAATACTTACGACTTCGCCAGGGGCTTGGCCCTGAGTAACCACTCGTCTTCGCCGTCGGCGGCGGTGGTGGAACAGTCCGGAAGGAGAGTCCTTCCCTTCTTGGACCCTTCGGCCTCCCCGGTTGGGGAGGCCTTCCTTTTCTTGTCTCCCCCGGCTTGAGGGGGAGAGTCTTCATCTTCCTCCTCCTCGTTTTCACGGGAGGAGTGCGTCTCGGAGTTATCGGACGATGAGTCCGATACCACCTGGCGCCGGGAACTCTTTCGGGTTCCCTTGGCCTTCTTCTTGGTCTTCTCCGGCACCTCATAAGGAGCCGGAGTCCGCATCTCCGTCAGGAGAGCGTCCGCGGGTTCTTCGGGCGGAGGGGCCGGATAGTTAATCTGCTCCGATGTCTCCACCCAGTCCTGTCAAAGGCATGGGAGCTCAGACCCCGCACATGGTTAAGCTATGGGAAATAAATACCGTACCAGATGTACAGAACTTACCAGATTCACAGGGCGCGTCGCGCTTAGCCCACGGTCCTCGGTAAGAGAAGGAGGGACCTCGGCGCCCTTGAACAGCACCTTCTAGACGTCCTTATGCGTCGTGTCGAAGAGCTCGCATAGAGTATGGTGTTGGGCCAGGTCGATCTCCCATAAGTTGAAAGCCTGTTGTTGACACGGGAGGATCCGGTGGAAGAGCATGACCTGGACTATGTTGACAAGCTTATGTTTCTTGCTTATCATGTTCCGGATACACTTATGGGGTCCGTCCACCTCCACCGATGAACCCCAGGACAGGCCCTTCTCCTTCCAGGAAGTGAGCCGCATGGGGATTCCGGATCGAAACTTGGGGGCCGCCACCCAGTTGGTGTCGCGCGGCTGAGTGATGTAGAACCACCCCGATTGCCACCCCTTTATGGTCTTGACGAAGGAGCCCTCGAGGCACATAACATTGGGCACTTTTCCACCATGGCTCCGCCGCATTCCGCTTGTTGGACGCCTACTACCTTCGGCTTGATATTGAAGGTCTTCAGCCACAGGCAGAAGTGGGGCCGGATGCGGAGGAAAGCCTCGCACATGACGATGAACGCTGAGATGTTCAGGATGAAATTCGGAGCCAGATCACGAAAGTCCAGCCCGTAATAGAACATAAGGCCGCAGACGAATGGATGGAGGGGAAACCTCAGTCCGCGAACGAAGTGGGGGAGGAAAACCACCCTTTCGTGAGGTTCCAGGGTAGGGACGATCTGCCCCACGGCTGGCAGCCGGTGCGCGATATCCGCGGCTAAGTATCCGGCCCCACGTAGTTTTTTGATGTGTCCCTCCATGACGGAGGAGACCATCCACTTGCCTCCCGCTTCGGACATGTTTGGAGAGAGTTGAGGAGAAGGATGTGGACTTGGGCACTGGAGCTCGAGTGCGCGAGAATGGATGAGCAAGGAGGAAGAAGGCGTGGGTAGAAAAAGGTGAAACCTTATCCCTTTATAAGGGTGGACGAAACTATGCGCCCCCACTAGCCTGGTAAAACTCGCTTATCCCCCAGGCGCCGTAATTGATGGCGCGGTTGGGTTACCCATGTCCGTATTGATGGGAATCCCTAATAAGGGGACACGATCTCTGCTTCGACAAGACGTGCCAAGGAAACCGCCTCTCGAAACACGCTGAGATAGGTTATGAAAAATGATTCGAATAAAGACCTGGCTGTGGTGTGATGCCACGCTACGGGGTATGTCAGCAGATTAGATTTTTGGAAATATTATTCTCTCTACGGTGGTATGTGGAACTTGTTTTGCAGAGCCAGACGCGATGCTCGTGTTCAAAATATTCTATGAAGTATTCGGAGGAGGAACCCACCTTGCAATGCCGAAGACAATCTGCGCGCCCGACTCATCGTCATTGAAGCCTGGTTCAGGGGCTACTGAGGGAGTCCTGGATTAGGGGGTATCCGGACGGCTGGATTATATCCTTTGGCCGGACTGTTGGACTACGAAGATACAAGATTGAAGACTTCGTCCCATGTCCGGATGGGACTCTCCTTGGCAATACGGATATGTAGATCTCCTTCCTTGTAGCCGACTCTGTGTAACCTAGCCCCCTCCGGTGTCTATCTAAACTGGAGGGTTTAGTCTGTAGGACTATATAAAATCATACCATAGGCTAGCTTCTAGGGTTTAGCCTCTCTGATCTCATGGTATATCTACTCTTGTACTACTCATATTATCAAGAACAATCATGCAGGACGTAGTGTTTTACCTCCATCAAGAGGGCCCAAACCTGGGTAAAACATCGTGTTCCCTACTTCCTGTCACCATCCGCCTTAGACGCACAGTTCGGGACCCCCTACCCGGGATCCGCAGTTTTGACACCGACACCGGCACTCTTAATTAAACAAAACAAAGAGTACTACTTTGTCTGGTCCTTGTCGATATGCGTCGCCACCTCCATGTCCAGCTTGCGCTCGACGGTCTCCTGGGGAAGGGGCTGGCATCAACTACACCATACTCCGCAAGCATCTCGCCATACGTGTCCGCCATATCTTTGTAATAGGCCACCATGAGCTGGGCGTGGGCGGCCATGATCTGGGCTTTGGCGGGCTCCCTCGTGGCAAGGTATGCCACACAGGAACGGACGGCTGCCGGAACTCTCTCGGCGATTGCCAACTCTTCGGCCGTAGGTTGCCGACTGTTGTCCGAGAAGCTTCGTTCGATTTGTGCGATGACCGCCACGAGCTGGGCATGGACGGCCTCGACATGGTTGTGGGAGGTCTTCATCATGGCTAAGGCCGACGCTGCGGAATAGACAGCTACTGTGCCGCTCACGCCAGTTACTATCCCTGAGGCAGATCCTGCCGCCGCCACCTGGGAAGCAACAATGGCCGTTTGGGTTGCCTTGGCCGCCCGGATGCAGATTGCGGTCGCCCTCACGAAGCTTGTTAGCACGCGCCTGGCGGTTGCGGCCACGCTCTTGCCGGAGTGGGCCGCTGAAGTTGCCCTCACGACGCGGGTCCACATCCCCATCTTTCACCGGTGGTGATTGAATAGTGAAACGATATTTTGAGGAGCGGGCTAGTGTGCTTGACACTCCGACGGTGCTCCAAGATATTTTGTGCTGCATCTCACACGGTTGGTGATAATAAACTATGTGCGATCTACTTGATTTTTCATCTTGATTTGAATTACGTAATGGGGTCACAGCTGCAAAGGATGGTGTTTGAATTGCTTGAACTTTTATCTGGAGTGAACATGCAACTATAGGTGTGTCGTCAAAAATGGAATTATTCAGGGTTCGTTTGGACGTTTTTATACATTAACTTGGTTTTGTAGGTATTTCAGGTGCATAATTCAAATTTGAAGTACATGCAGATTCTCCAGTGCAGATAAACTGGTTGAAAAATCAAATCTGTGTCCTTGGTTGCATGCTTAGGTACCATGCAAGAAATGGGAATGCATGTCAAACACCCTGCCACGGTCACTCAGCCGCAAACATTGAGATACTTGGTTTTTAAATTCTAGTAAATCCAAAACTCGTCTGAAATTCATGAAACTTGGCATGCTATCATGGAGCAGCATCAACATGTTGTGGTAAAAAATTTGTCCCATTTGGGGCAGGTTTGGGTATAAGCTTCTCCCAAACCAGAGCTTCTCACAACAAGCATGATGGTTTCGGTAGGGAACGTGGCACCTTTGGGGACGAAATGATATCCGTTGCCTCTTGTTGCTTCCAAAAAATTTCTAGTGTCAACAAAGAACAACAGGAGTGTTGTGTTTAATTTTGGAATTTTTCGGGGTTCGTTTGGACATTTTTATACATTAACTGGGTTTTCTAGGCATTTTATGTGCACAATTCAAATTTGAACTACATGCACATGTTCCAGTGCATATAAATTGGTTGAAAGTTCAAATATGTGTCCCTCAGTGCATGCTTAGGTCCCATGCAAGAAATGGGAATGAATTTCAAAAACCCTGCCACCATCACTCGGCCACAAACATTGAGATACTTGATTTTAAAATTCTAGTAAACCCAAAACTCGTTTGAAATTCATGAAACTTGGCATGCTATCATGGAGCGGCATCAACATGCCGTGGTAAAATTTTTGTCCCATTTGGGGCAGGTTTGGGTATAAGCGTCTCACAAACTAGAGCTTCTCAGAACAAGCGTGCACTACTAGGGAAAAAGCCTAGGAGCAGCGCGGGTTTTAGATATAGGAGTAGCGCGGGGTACCGTTGTACTGATATATGACGCTACAACTAACCTGTACCAGTAGCGCGTGTCTTCCCGCACTACTGCTATACAAACATAGTGATGACCCACAAGTATAGGGGATCTATCGTAGTACTTTCGATAAGTAAGAGTGTCGAACCCAACAAGGAGCAGAAGGAAATGACAAGTGGTTTTCAATAAGGTATTCTCTGCAAGCACTGAAATTATCGGTGACAGATAGTTTTGTGATAAGGTAATTCATAATGGGTGACAAGTAACAAAAGTAAACAAGGTGCAGCAAGGTGGCCCAATCATTTTTGTAGAAAAGGAAAAGCCTGGACAAACTCTTATATAATGGAAAGCGCTCTTGAGGACACATGGGAATTATCGTCAAGCTAGTTTTCATCATGCTCATATGATTTGCGTTCATTACTTTGATAATTTGATATGTGGGTGGACCGGTGCTTGGGTACTCCACTTTCTTGGACAAGCATCCCACTTATGATTAACCCCCTTCGCAAGCATACGCAACTACGAAAGAAGAATTAAGGTAAACCTAACCATAGCATGAAACATATGGATCCAAATCAGCCCCTTACGAAGCAACGCATAAACTAGGGTTTAAGCTTCTGTCACTCTAGCAACACATCATATACTTATTACTTCCCAATGCCTTCCCCTAGTCCCAAACAATGGTGAAGTGTCATGTAGTCAACGTTCACATAACACCACTAGAGGAAAGACAACATACATCTCATCAAAATATCGAACGAATAGCAAATTCACATGACTACTTATAGCAAGACTTCTCACATGTCCTCAGGAACAAACATAACTACTCACAAATCATATTCATGTTCATAATCAGAGGGGTATTAATATGCATAAAGGATCTGAACATATAATCTACCACCGAATAAACCAACTAGCATCAACTACAAGGAGTAATCAACACTACTAGCAACCCACTGGTACCAATCTGAGGCTTTGAGACAAAGATCGGATACAAGAGATGAACTAGGGTTTGAGAGGAGATGGTGCTGGTGAAGATGTTGATGGAGATTAACCCCGTCCCGATGAGAGGATCGATGGTGATGACGATGGTGACGATTTCCCCCTCCCGGAGGGATGTTTCCCCGGGAAAACAGCTCCACCGGAGCCCTAGATTGGTTCCGCCAAGGTTCCACCTTGAGACGGCGGTGCTTCATCCCGAAAGCTTCCTTGCTATTTTTCAGGGAAAAAGACACCTTATACAAACAGATGAGCATCGGGGGCCTGCCAGGTGGCCCACGAGGCACGGGGCGCCCCCAGGGGGGTAGGGAGTGCCCCCCACCCTCGTGGACGGTGGCTGGCTCCCCTCTAGTGCTTTCTTCGCCCAATATTTTTAATATATTCCAAAACTAACTTTCGTGGAGTTTCAAGACTTTTGGAGTTGTGCAGAATAGGTCTCTAATATTTTCTCCTTTTCCAGCCAAGAATTCCAACTGTCGGCATTCTCCCTCTTTATGTAAACCTTGTAAAATAAGAGAGAAAAGACATAAGTATTGTGACATAATGTGTAATAACAGCCCATAATGCAATAAATATCGATATAAAAGCATGATGCAAAATGGACGTATCACGTAGCAGCAGCGTGTGGTATGAAAGTGCGCTATTGTTAATAGCTCTAGCGCACTTTACTAGGCTGCGCTACTGCTAGTGGCATGCTGCTGCTAACTTTTCTCCACTCACTACTCCTAATTTTATTAGTTTTTTTTTGCATATTTGTTTTGTATTTGAACAGGCTTTATACAAGAATCTTTAGCAAATACAAATGTCATCATCATACAAATACAAATGACTACGAGACCACAAATGTAATCATAGCATATGCATACAAACAGTCTCATCATAATCATCATCCAATACAAAGTGGTCTCTCGTCATCATCTCGAAAATAGCGATACATGCAAGTCTCGAATACTTGCAACTACAACATCATCCATCTAAACAATGATATAAGCGAGAAGTGCTATCACTATGAGTGATAGCAGAACTATGCAGTACGTGAGGCGACGATTATGATGCCTCTCTCGTGCTAGCGTGTACCTCAAGTAACTAGCTTGTGCTTCTTGTCTGCTTTTGAAGCCTTTATGGCTGGCGCCTGAGACCCCCTCCACTTGCTCCTGACACTCATACCACTCATCGTACACTCCCGGAACCTTCCCTTCGTACACAACATAGCACTCATTTTCCATCAAGAATCTAGGTACCTGTTAGAGATGCATCTTCATCAAGAGAATGTACGATCATATGCAACAAAATATACTAGAGCAACACGAAAAAGAAAGGATTAGCAACTAGATGCAACATATAGTATGCAAACTAATTAACTAGAGGTACGCATGTCATCGTACCCAAACTAACAAAGCAGCATTACGCAAGTTCGACAGGGACCGTGGACATCACAAAGTTTAATCACTACAGAAAGTATACAAGTTCAACTAAGACATATCATCATCATCGGCATCGTAAATCACTAGAAGTTCCATCCTTCCATATCAACAAGTATGAACTCGCATGACGATAAGGACGGTGCGCCTGTTGCCGCGGGGAAAAGACACCTCAAATTATTCTCTGTATGAGCGAGAAGGAATGACTGAAATGTACGAAAGGGTTGTCTGGAACTGACTTACTTTGGATGATAAGGCAGGAGGACAATTTCCTAGTCCTTATTCTGTACCATGAAGTTTTGGAGGTACTCCCTAGTAGTTTCACGCTCAAAGTCACCGAGACTCAAGAAAGACTCGTGCATGTAGTACGGATCCGCCACACAGATTTGCAAGAATTCTTCTCTCTTCATGATAGATTTGCAAAAAGGCGGACAATTGTAAAATCGAACCACCTTGTGAGAAACATCTCAAAGATATGGTGAAACCGCAGGAAGAACACCTCTGTGGGACGTGCGTCGATGTAGCAGTTCCCCTCAGGCACACGAGCCGCGTATGTCGGATATCCTGGATCCTTAGAGGCCAGTAGGCTTTTCTCAGCCAATAGCGCATGGTCGTGCAGTGTCCTGAGATCCCCTAATAGTGCCTCCAGCGGTTTCGGCGGTAGCATCGCCTCGCCCGTGAGATGGAACATCGCCGCACCTTTCACGGGTACATGCTCTTGAGAATCCACCATCTGGCTGCTGTGTGCTCTGGCTTGTTTGGAGGCAGCTATGTTCCCCGGTCTCTTCATCTCCTTTTTCTTGGGCACACCTTCCAGATCCTTCCTCAACCCCTGCCCCAGTGTTGCCAGGCTAAGCACTATACGACCCCCGGCTAGTTGAGTGTCGGGGATTTGGTGCGACATATGCCAAAGGATGGCTTATCATGGTGGGGGCGAGTAGAACGTCGCTGGTGCCTGGAAATGGGATGAGGCGAAGACATGCACGCCGACGAATCTTACCCAGCTTCAGGGCTCTCCGGGGAGATAATACCCCTACTGCTGCTCTGCGGGGTCTCCGCATGATCACTATGGCAAAGTGCTTACACAGTTGCTCCTTGAGCTGTTTCTTGGTGGTAGGAGAGGGCAAGGCTAGCTCTCTCCCTTTTATCTGATATGGTCTAGAGCTACTGGGTTCCAACCCTTTGCATGGGTGCCCTGGGGGGTTTATATAGGCCTACCCCCAAGGGGTACAATGGTAATCCGGCTAGACGCGGGCCCAGTCGTCAGTGCCTCTGGCCTCCGTCTTCTCCGTCGATTGCTGGGGCCCGCCGACTGGTGGGCCCCGCCGACTGCTCTGGTACGGAGCTGACAGGCCGCGTCCGCCGCGGGCGGGTCTTGCTGGCTACTGATTACTGTAGACGTGCTTCTAATGACGCGGGCTTGATCATGGGGTCGTGGCAACAGCCCCGCCGCCTGGCGGGCGATCACTATTGCCACTCTCCATCACATCTTGATTAATGGTGCGTGGGCCCCGAGGGAGGGCTCGGCCGACTCCCCGGGGCCGACTCCCGACGGGTCCGACTGGTGGTCCTCTTGCCGTCTCCTGGGGTCTCACTGACTGGTGGGACCCGCTGCCCCTAGGCCGTACAGTCAAGCCATCATGGGTACAGTATTCGGCAACAGCGCCACGCCGCACGGAGATCTTCCGGGGTACAGCGTGTTGTGGCCATGTCCGCCCTTGGTAAGGGGCGGGGGTGGGCTTCACTATAGCCACTTCCCTGCCCCGTCCCTCTTGATGAGGTCATGGGGTTTTGTTGGAGTGGCAGGCCGGCTCCCCAAAGCCGGCTTCTCTGGAAGTCGCCAATCAGGAGTCGGCTTACGCTGCAGTCGCCCCTGGGACTCGGCCGTGAGTGGTCAGTCGGCCGTCTTGCCGTCGGCTCCTTAGAAGGCAGCTCTTTATCTTGGGGTCTTTAGGGGCATAGCCTGCCCCGATGTCTTGAAAGGTTCTGGGCCTCGGGTTGGCCTACCCGTGGCCCATTACTCCGACAGTAGTCCCCGAAGCTGGTGAGGCGCCACGGTCGATCGGCCGAGAAGCCTCAGCAGTTTGTCTTTCTGGGTGCTCAACACATGGCTCTTGGTTGACTTCCGCCGGGCCGGCTAGAAGGAGTTGGACTCGCCCAACTCTGACTTGCACAATATTTCGTATGTCGCGGCGGGATCCAAGTAGCCTGCTTGCTAAGCCTCCGGGCCGCCGCCCGTTCTAGGCCTGTCGTTTGATGACACGTGGCTGGGCCATTCTGCCAGCCTACGCGTGCGACGGGACAGGCCCATAGGCGGGGCCCGCCACTACCGCGCCTCGGCGCCCGAGCGGATTCGCCGCGGCCCCGGCGGACAGTTGGGATTCCCGTGGAGTTACTGCACGCAGTAACTTTGTCGTGGAACGTGGGGGTTGTGGTGCCGCGGGCGCAGTAAATCCCGCGACCGCCCCCTCGGCTTCGCAGCCTATGAGGCTATAAGTAGGGGAAAGAGGGGGGACGCGCGCCCCTCCTTCCCACTAATCCTCGCTCTCCTCCTTCTCGCTGCTCCTCGCTCTCCTTCTTCTTCTTCTTCTCGCTCTCCTCCTTCTTCTTCTTCTTCGCTCCGCCGTGCGCCCAAGCTCCGACGAACGCCGCGGCGATGAGTTTTTCCTCTGCCGTCGCGCCTCCCGCGGTGCACTCCGGCACCTGGGACGGCTCTGAAGTTCACGACGACCACATCGAGTTCCTCCACCGGACTCGTCGGCTCCCCGGCGAGGCTCACGTGCGGGTGCGTCTTGAGCCGAAGGGGGAGATTTCCCCCGCGCCGCAGGAGGGCGAGCGGGTCATCTTCCGCTCGCAATGCTTGCGAGGGTTGGGGCTGCCGGCGAGCAGTTTCTTCCGTTCCTTCCTGGAGTTCTACGGCCTCCAGCCGCACCACCTCACCCCCAACATGGTGGTGCCGCTGTCCGCCTTCGTGGCCTTGTGAGAAGGCTTCCTCGGAGTCCTCCCCACCCTCGAGCTCTGGGGGGAGTTCTTCTTCTCCAAGCTCGGCACCCAAGCCACAGGCGTGCCAGCTCAATGCGGCGCTTTTGTCGCCGTGCGAAGGTCAGGGGCCGACAACCCCTTCCCCTCCATCTCGCTGATAAAGTTGGTGAAGATGTGGCAGAGATCGTACTTCTACGTCAGGAGCGTCTCCGCGAGGGGCGACTGGGTCAACCTGCCGGCTTTCGAAGCCGTCCCGCCGGCTGGGAGACTGCCCAACTGGTTGTACCGGGCCAAGTCGTCGATGCCTGCGGGAGCCGGCGCCATCACGCAACTCCGAGTGTTGATGCAGTCGGAGGGCCTGACTGGTCCAGACCTGCTGGCCGCCTTCATGGCGCGCCGAGTTGTCCCGCTCCAAGGCCGCCCCCACATGATATGCCAGATGAGCGGGCATCACGACCCGAGTCGGATGTGCACCAACGACAGGCCTCATGAGGAGGTGGCCTTCATGGTGAACTACCTCTCGGACAGCAAGCTCCTGGAGGATTGGCGGTTCGGCAAGGAGCCGTACTCTCGCGCCAACCCCCCGCCCGTGGTGAGTTACCTTTCCTTTCTTTCTTTGGATTGTCTTCTTTCTTGCCGAGTTTGTTTTGACTAGTCGGCTTTGGTCAGAATCCCCTCCTCCACCCGCCAGCCGGCACCTCGGGGCCGGCCCACGAGTTCCTCACCGACCGGGCGGAGAGCGACGTTGACGACCCCGATCTGGGGCGGCGGCTGTAGAGGACGACGCCGAGGGAGGAGGAACGGCAGGCGACTTCAGGCCTTCGGCCACTTTCACCGAGTGGCCTGACGACGACGCCGAGGGAGAAGTCGCCCCTCGCCATCGGCCAGGAGCCAGCCAGCCTGGCGCGGGATCTTCTGCCGCGCCGGGCGCTCCAGGTGACGGGAAGAAGCGCAGGGCCGTGCCGACCTTGTTCGGCAGTCGGCCGAAGAAGCCCAAGGGTTCGGCGACGGCGACCCGGCGGGACGAGGCGGCTGCGAAGGCCATCCGCTTCCGTAAGGAAGTGAAGAAGCCGCCATTGGTCTCCGCGTGGGTATTCTGTCTCAATGCTTTATTCTTTCATTGTGGCTTTGCCCGAGTCTTTTGCTTGCTTCCCTTACTTCAGGGCTCCCCTCACTCTTCAGAGGGTCACTGCCGCCTCCGTCATGGGGTCAGCGGAGACGTCCGCCACCACTCGACGGATTGACCCCGCTGCTGACCTCCGGGAGGCGACAGAACGGAATGCGCAGGAGAAGCGCAACGAAGAAGTGGCCGTTCGCCTGTAGAAGGCGAAGGCCTCCGCCAAGAAAAAATTGGCGGAGGCCGAAACCGCCGCCGCGATGAAGCGGCAGGCTGAGGAGGCCGCACGCCGCCAATCGGCGGTGTCCGTCACCCCACTAAACTTTGCGCCGCCGCCTCCGGAGTTCACGGGGCAGTCTGGGGAAGCCGGCAGCGAGAACCCCGTCATGGAGAGGGAAGGCGACGACCCCCCTACGGCGGACGTGATCGTTCCGCCGCCGTCTGAGAGTGCGCAAGGCAAGCAGCAGCGGACCCTCCGGTGCCGCCGACCGAAGACGAGGCTGTGGTGAGGTTACTCCTCCAAGTCGGCTCGCCGACGAACCGCCGTCTGGAGAATGTGACTTCGGCACCCCGCCCCTAAAGGCCGGCACCGCCAGCTCGGCGATCCCAGACGCCGAAGCGACGAGCGCCGCGCCCATTGGGTGGGTGCGAGGAGGTGGCACAGGGCCACTGAACCAGGCGCTTCTGGACGTCCAGGCGAAGCTTCATGCTGAGGGAGACGCTCTCCAGAATTGCACCAAGGCGTACCTGGCGTCGCGGGCAGCCGTCCGGGTATGTTTCTTCCTTTGGTACTTTTTTCCTTGTTCCTCTCTGTGGGGGCGCGCCAGCGCACCCACTGGGTGTAGTCCACGAGTCTCGGGCTGGCTGCTGAGTAGGCAGCCCAGAACTTCCAATTGATGAAGTCTGGGTATTGACTTTTTATATGAAACGCTTGACGCAGGATTACCACAACCTCCGCGTCACTGCCTTCAACCGTAACGTTGAAGACCTGGGCAAGCGGATCGCCGATTTGTCAGAGAGCTGGAGTATGTCCTTTTTCTTCTCTGCGGGGGTGCGCTGGCCCACCTGCGGGCTGTAGTCCCCGAGATTCGGGCCGACTGCTGCGCAGTCGGGCCGAAGCTCCCCGGCGATCTTCTTTATTGATGATTTAACGCCTTCTTTCTTCCTTCTTTTCAGGAGCCAACACTGCTCTTCAACAGCAGCTGAGCGAAGCCAACTCCGCATTGCGCGCCAAAGGGGAGGAGTGCAGCAAGCTCGCCACGGAGCGCGATCTGCTGGCCACTCAATTGGCAGAGCAGAAGGAGCTGCTTGTGAAGACGCAAAGGGAGGCGGAAGAGACGGAGACCGCCCTCCTTGCCGAGTTCATGAGCGAGCGCTCCTCCTGGTCTGACAAGGAGGCGATGCTGGCCTCTGGCTTCCATGAGATTGAAGACATCGTTGATGGTGAGTTTCTTTACTTTCTTTCTTTGAGCTGCCGATTATAAGTCGTGCTGACTCCTGGTTTTTGACTTGCTTCTTCGTTTGTTCCGTCTTGGCAGACTTCTTTCCTAGGCACTCGCAGGCCGCCATCCAAGCCATCGAGGCTGACCGTGAAGGTCGTAGGGCGGAAGGCGCAGAAATTGCCGCTGACGCCCCCCAAACCCTTGACGAGCACATCCTGAGTATCGAGGCTCGCCTTCGGCCGACTCACCGGATGTTGCGCCGGCTTCAGCGTGTCGGTGCCCAGGCGATTTCCGCCCTGTGGCCGGATTTCCAGGCTCTGCACACCCCCAGCCTGACGGCCGACTGGCTAGAGGTTGCAGCTGGTCGTCTTGAGGCCTGGAAGGGTTCTTCGGCCCGAGCTGGAGCGCGCCGGGCCTTGGAGTTCGTCAAGGCATGGTATCTAGGGCTAGATCTAGACCGGTTGGCCACGCTTCGATTAGAGGCCAAGCCGGAGCTGGCAGCTACGGAAGACGCCCTTGTCAAGCATGCTGCGGTGATCGCCGAGTACACCGACACCAGCATCTTCGTCCCTGAGCGGTCTGAAGACGGCGTGGAGGTACCGCCGGAGTGGTTTGGGATGAACCCAGACTACGTCCAGGACTTGGCGGAGGTGATTGGCTCCAGCGTCGAGGAGGAAGGCGAGGCGGAGGACGGAGGTGAGACGGAGGCACCAGAGGACGGAGCAGACGGCCAGCCTCAGCTCGACCGTGCCTCCAGCAACGAGCCGCGTGCGACCGGCCCGACTACCGCCGGAGGCGATCAAGCCGAGACTAGCCAGCCGGCCGCCCCGACGCATGACGCTACCGCCTCCTCCGACCCTCCGAGTCCATCTGGTGCTTCCTAAGCTGCCGCTTTACCTTTATTTTATCTGCTTCAGTAGTCTTTGAAGAACTTGTTAATTCGCACAATTCCACCCGCGGGGTGTATTTTGAGCTTCTGCTCGAAGATTCGGCCAAGGGCCTATGCTATGTAAATATATTTATCCGAGTTCTATCTTTTCTTGCTCATTGCTCTTTTGGCTTTTTTCCTTTGCCGCTTTCTCTTAGTTGCCTACCTTGCCAATCGGATAGCCGCTCTGCGGACTGCCGCTGGATCAAATGCTTGGCTACTTTGGGAAGGCAAGTACTTAGCCGTTTTTAAGAGTTTTTGAGTAATTTTGAATAGAAGGCGGCAATCAGACTATTCGAGAGTCGTTTGTGAAAAAGGCTGGAAGCTGTCTTGAACTATGCTTTATGCTTGGAGTCCTTAGCCATTTTTCATGCGAATGCCCGTTCTACCTTACTTTTGCCCACTGTACAGTCGCTCTGCGAGCTGCGGCTTCTGACAGGAGACGGTTTAGGCGTTTACACACTACTTGTCCGACTGCAGGAAGCATTTCATAGTGCAAGGCGGCAAGTCCCCGGGCCGACTTGTCAAGCCCGGTGCCAAACGGCATAAAAAGAGTAACATACTTTTAGGCATAATTTTTATCATACAAACAAAGGAGGGCAGTCCCCGAGCTCGTCTCGGGGGGCCCAAAATCTTGGTACTTTAATACAAAAGGTAGCGTGGTACATACTGCATCAATTGTAAAATTTTCGAAGGAGATTTGCATTCCATGGCCGCTCCATCTCCTTGTCGGAGTCGTCCCTCTGGCGTGCTCGGGGCTTCTGGGCATCAAACCAGGTAGTAGGAGTCGTTGCCCAGTACTTTGCTGATGATGAAAGGGCCTTCCCAAGGCGCCGACAGCTTGTGCTGGCCGGCTGTTTGCCGGATCAGTCAGAGCACAAGGTCGCCTTCTTGGAAAGATCTTGGCTTGACCTTCAGGTTGTGGTATCGGCGCAGGCTCTACTGGTAGATGCTGGACCGGCTGAGTGCCAACAGCCGGCCCTCTTCCAGCATATCGACGCCGTCTTGTCATGCTTCTTCTGCTTCCTCCTTGGTGTACATGGTGACTCGTGGTGAGTCGAACTCTATGTTCGTTGGGATGACGGCTTCGGCACCGTAGATGAGGAAGAAAGGCGTGAAGCCGGTTGACTTGTTTGGAGTCGTGCGCAGACTCCAGAGGACGGCCGGCAGCTTGTCAAGCCAGCAGCCAGCCGAGCGCTCCTGAGGCTCGATCAGCCAAGGCTTGATGCCGGACAGGATGAGGCCGTTTGCTCACTCCACCTGGCCGTTTGACTGTGGATGGGCGACGGACGCTAGGTCCAGTCGGATGCCCTGTGTTGCGCAAAAACGGGCCAAGGCGCCTTTGGCAAAATTTGTGCTGTTGTCGGTGATGATGTTGTCTGGTATGCCGTACCGAATTGTGATATCGTAGATGAATGTTACGGCAGTCGGACCGTTCAGCTTCTTGATTGGCTTTGCTTCTATCCACTTGGTGAACTTGTCCACTGCGACGAGTAAGTGAGTTAGGCCACCTCGTGCTGTCTTGAATGGTCCCACCATGTCTAGACCCCAAATTGCAAAAGGCCAGGCAATGGGGATGGTCTTGAGCGCAGAAGCCGGCTGGTGCGGCTTGGAGCTGAACTTTTGGCACCCTTTGCATTTTTGGACCAACTCCTTGGCCTCTTCTAAGGCAGTCGGCCAGAAGAAACTGTGTCAAAAGGCTTTGGCGACGAGTGCTCTTGAAGCCACATGGTGGCCGCACTTGCCTTGATGGACGTCTTTGAGAATTGCTTGGCCTTGCTCTGGCTCTACACAGCGCTAGTAGACACCAGTGACGCTGCGTCTGACCAGCTCTCTGTTGACTATGGTGTAGGCTGACGCCCGGCGTTGTACTTGCCGAGCTGAGGTCTCATTAGTTGGCAGCTCTTTGCTCACCAGGAATTTGAGGATGGGCTGGGCCCATGAGGGTGCTGCTATTTCTTTGACTGCCAGAACTACGACTTGGACGAGGGCGTCTGGGCTGGGAGGCGGCGGGTTGGAGTCAACAACCGCTTGCTGGGTTAATGAAGTCCCCAGGCCGACTGGCGCGGAACTTGGGTCGAGTTCTTGAGTCTTCGGGTCTGCCGCCACAGTCCCTGGACCGGCCTCGACTATGGCGGCTCTGGAGCCATCTGCCGAAATCCCCGTACCGCCTGCCGCGGCTCTGGAGTCGGATCTGACATCTTCGGGAGGAGCCGGTACGAAGATGGAGTCTGATTTTGGTGAAGGCTTGACAGACGGCTTGAGGAGGCGTTGAAGGGCGACGCCGGATGGTATTGCTTGGCGGGTAGAGCTGATTCGTGTCAAGGCGTCTGCTTGGTCGTTGTCGTTTCTTGGCACATGGAGGAATTCGCACCCCTCGAAATACCCACTGAGTTGCTGCACGAGGAAACGGTAACTTGCCATGTTTGCATCTTTCGCGTCCCAGTCGCCAGATGACTGCTGGACCACTAAGTCCGAGTCGCCATAAAACAAGATCTGGCGGATGCCAAGTTCTTTGGCAAGCTGGAGCCCGTGAATGAGCACCTCGTACTCGGCGACGTTGTTGCAGGCGGCAAAATGGATTTGCAGTGCGTATTTGAGCTTGTCGCCTTTAGGAGAGGTGAGGACGACGCCGGCTCCCAAGCCGGTGCGCATCTTGGAGCCGTCGAAATGCATCCGCCAATGGGTGGAGTCAGGCGTTGGAGGTAGGTACTGGGTCTCGGCCCTGTCGACGAGGAAGTCGGCCAGGGCTTGTGACTTGATAGCGGTGCGGGGCTGGTAGTGGAGGGTGTAAGGAGCTAGCTCTATGGCCCACTTGGCCACTCGGCCAGAAGCATCTCGGCTACCAATGATCTCGGCAAGCGGGGCCATGCAGACCACCGTGATTGGATGCTCTTGAAAGTAAGGCTTCAATTTCTTGGCAGTAAAGTGTACGCCATTTCACATCTTCTGGTAGTGGGGTTTGTTCTGCTTGGAGGTCGACAGTACTTCGCTCAAGTAATATACCGGTCTCTGGACGGGTAGTGCTTTGCCTTCCTCCTTGCGTTCCACCACAATGACCGTGCTGACTACCCGGCTGGTGGCGGCGATGTACAGGAGCATAGGTTCCTTAGGAGCTAGAGCCGCCAAGACAGGTGGAGTAGTCAGCATCTTCTTCAACTGGAGAAAAGCTTCGTCTGCCTTATGGTTCCACTCGAAAAAAGTGGTCTTCTTCATGAGATGGTATAAGGGGAGAGCTTTCTCACCCAGCCGACTGATGAATCGGCTGATGGACGCCAAGCAGCCGGTGAACTTTTGCACATCCAGCAGTCGGCTGGGTACCTCCATTCTCTCAATGGCTTTGATCTTTACTGGGTTGCATGCTATGCCGCGTTCAGAGACCAGGAAGCCAAGGAGCTGGCCGGCTGGTACTCCGAAGACACACTTCTCCCGATTGAGCTTGATCTGGAAGCAGCGCAGGTTCTCAAAGGTCTCCTTGAGGTCTTCCAGCAGTGTTCCATGCTTTTCTGTCTTCACCACTACGTCGTCCACGTAGACGTGGGCGTTCCTGCCGAGCTGCTTGAGGAGGCACTTCTGCATGCAACGCTAAAAGGTGGCGCCGGCATTCCTTAGGCCGAACGTCATGGTGAGGTAGCAAAAGGCTCCAAACGGCGTGATGAAGGCGGTCTTCAGTCTGTCAGCCGGGTTCAGCTTGATCTGGTGATATCCTGAGTATGCATCCAAAAAACTCAACAGCTCGCATCCGGCTGTGGAGTGTATCACCTGATCGATTCTTGGCAGAGCAAACGGGTCCTTGGGGCAGGCCTTGTTGAGGCTCGTGTAGTCAATACACATTCGCCACTTCTTGTTCTTCTTCAGTACCAGGACCGGATTTGCTAGCCATTCCGGAAAGAACACTTCCATAATGAAGCCGGCTGTTAGGAGTCGGGCTATCTCTTCTCCGACAACTCTTCTTTTCTCTTCTGACAGGCGGCGCAGGGGCTGCCTGACCGGCTTTGTATCAGATCGGACATGTAACTTGTGCTCGGAGAATTCCGCCGGTACACCTGGCATGTCTTTGTGGGACCATGCGAAGATGTCCCGATTCTCACGGAGGAAATCGACGAGCTCGCCTTCCTATTTGCTGTCGAGGTTTGCACCTACGACAGCATACCTCTCTGGGTGCTCTGGATCCAAGGGTATCTTCTTTGTCTCTTTGGCCGGCTTAAACGAACCCTCAGCCTCCGATTCCTTTGGGTTGGGTGATACCTCTGCCTGCTTACCGGCCATCGCCACAACTCGCTCCAGGAGCCGCTTCTCGGCCGCGATCACCAGGGACTCGGCCAGCCGGATGCTCTCAGCCGCACAGGCAGACGACTTCCGGTAGTCGCCGGCTACAGTCAGAATCCCCCTGGAACTGGGCATCTTCATTTTGAGGTAGGCATAGTGGGGGACCGCCATGAACTTGGCCAAGGCGGGTCGGCCGAGTAGCGCATGGTATGAGCTCTCGAGGTCCACCACCTCAAATCAAACAGACTCTCGGCGGAAGTGATCTTTGTCTCCAAAGAGGACATCCATCAGGATCTTGCCGATCGGTGAGTAGGAAAGCCCAGGAACAATGCCGTGGAACACAGTCCGGCTGTTCTGAAGCTGTCTTTGCTTGATTCCTAACTTCTCCATGGTGTCCTTGTATGGGATATTGATGCTGCTGCCTCCGTCTTTTAGAACTCGCGAGAAACGCGTAGCTCGTCTATCCGTAGCAAAGATGGCGTCCAAGACCAAGGCATAGGAGCCCGGACTCGGCATCACCTCTGGGTGGTCAGCCCGGCTCCAGCTGATAGGCTTCTCGGACAAGTGCATGAATTCTGGTGTCTCTGAGGCTACTTCATTCACCTCCTGTCACTGCAACCGCCTGCTGCATCGATCATTGGCCATACTGGTAAACACCACGTATGCTCCGTGTTCTTCAGGGTATTCGTCATGTACTGCGCCGACGGGCCTGACAGCCGGCTACTGGGGCGGAGGCAGAGGCGGCCGCCCAGCAGGCGGGGGAGGCAGGAGGCCGTATCCTTTGGCGATCCTGGTGAGCTAGTGGCACTTCCGGGTGGTGTGATTTGACGGCTTCACGCCGCTATGAAACTTACAAGGTCCATCCTGAGTCTGCTAGTAGGAGAAGGCTGGCAACCAGTTGGGCTTGCGCCTTTCTGCCGCTTGGGCAGAGGCTGCCCATCCGGCTGCTGGGCTTCAACTGTCGCGACCTGTCGGCTGCTGGAAGCAGAGTGCGGGGCCTTGCTCTTGTGGTCGCCCTACTGTTGTCGTCGATTGGCGTCTCCCGCAGAGTCCTTGGAGCTTGAGGGGCCACTTTGCCAGTTGTGCTGACTTGAATCTCCGCCTTCATGGAGGAGTCGGCCGTGGCGTACTTGTCCACTATGATCAGTAGCTCGTCGAGGGTTTCTGGCTCGTCACAGAGGAGCTTGTGCTTGAGGAGGGTGCCTTCTCTGCACCCGGCCGTGAAGTACTCGATGGCCTGCACCTTGTGCACGCCCTCGCAGGAGTTCCGGAGCTCAGCCCAACGCGTGAGGTAGTCGCGCGTCGACTCGTCAGGACCTTGCATGCACAAGGAGAGCTGTCGAGGCTTGGGGGGACGCTTGTACGTGCTGGTGAATTTGCGGACGAACGCTTCGGTGAAGTCAACCTAGCTGTTGATGCTGCGGGGCCTCAGGCTGTTCAGCCATGTCCGGGCCGTGCCCTGAAGCATGAGCAGAACGTATTTTACGGTGACGCACTTGTTGCCGTTTGCTATGCTGACAGCCGTGGAGTAGTCGACCAGCCAGTCTTTCGGCTTCACGAAACCGGTATACTTGGGCATGTCTCTTGGGAGCGTGAACCCTCTGGGAAAGGGCTCGTCTCGAATGCGGGGCCCGAAACAAGGCGGACCCAGCTCATCTTCTTCTTCCAGCCAGGGATCGGTGAAGTCGGTCGATCCGATGGCGGGAGAAATTTTCTCCGACTCCCTCTCTGCGGCCAAGGCGGTCGCCGAGAGTCGGATGGTCAATAGGCGGCGGGTGTACTCGTCTCTCCTTGCGAGGAGGAGGAGGCAGGCAGTTGTCCCGTCATTCCACTGCTCTTGGGCGGCCGTCCCGGTCGTGTGATATGGCAATGCGAGTCCGACTGTGGCTGACAGCCGGATCCTTGTCTTTTCTTCCTTGGGCGCCGCCAGTTGGCGTCCGAGACGTCGCGCCTTGATCTCGGCGAAGGTCGTCGTTTTGCCGCTGCGGCGCCTCCGTGTGGCAGCCGGGCTCGTTCTGCGCGGCAGTCGCGTCGAGGAGCCGCTAGACTCGCTCTATCATGAGGCGGCGTTCTTCGCCCTCGAAATTGTCCAGCTCGTCCGCCGCTGCCTGGGCGGCTCAGATGTTCTCCGCTGGGGTAGCGTACATAGGGCGGCTTGCCCCAAACAGGTTGGCGATGGCTACGCCGCGCTGCTGGACCGCGCCAAGGTGGCTGGGCCCTGCCAGGGCCGGTGAGCCGCCAATGGCGCGGTCCATCTCCTGCTGGTAGACTTCTGACAAGCGTCTCATGCTGGCCAGCTTCTTCGCGCCTTCGACGAGCTAAAGGCGGCGCACCTCCAACGTCTCTGCGTCAGCGTCTTCCGGAATGGGCGCAGTTAGGTCTTGTAGCGCCGGACCGAGCGAGTCGTGCGCTCCTCCGCCAGGGAGCTCGTCATGACTGATGACGAGCACCTCGGTGACGGTGCTTCCGTCGCTCTCCGCGTGAGGGAGAGGTTCGTCGTAGACCACCACATTGGTGGGGAACGCGTCGAGCGACGCGGTGTCGGAGTCGACCAGCATCGAGTCGGTGGAGCCTACAGACTCCAAGTCTACGGCAGGCTCGCCGGAAACGTGGAGTTGATCGAGGAGGCCCGCGACGAGGCTCTCGGAGCCGCCCGTGCCTGCGTTGGATGTAGGTTCGTCGGAGAGACGAACCTCGCCAACAAGTTCGGCCAGGGAGCTGGCTGTGCAGGCGATATCAACGCCGTGCGGCACGTCGGCGCAAACTCCGTCTGGCGTGCCTGGCTGACTGCGCTCGCTAGGGACGAAAGGGTTCCCGTCCAGAACAGGTCTCCGGACGGCAGTGCACCAGGCCCCACGGTGGGTGCCAAATGTCGGGGATTTGGTGCGAAATATGCCAAAGGATGGCTTATCATGGTGGGGGCGAGTAGAATGTCGCCGGTGCCTGGAAACGGGATGAGGCGAAGACATGAACGCCGGTGAATCTTACCCAGCTTCAGGGCTCTCCAGGGAGATAATACCCCTACTGCTGCTCTGCGGGGTCTCCGCATGATCACTATGGCAAAGTGCTTACACAGTTGCTCCTTGAGCTGTTTCTTGGTGGTAGGAGAGGGCAAATCTAGCTCTCTCCCTTTTATCTGATATGGTCTAGAACTACTGGGTTCCAACCCTTTGCATGGGTGCCCTGGGGGTTTATATAGGCCTACCCCCAGGGGTACAATGGTAATCCGGCTGGACGCGGGCCGAGTCGTCAGTGCCTCTGGCCTACGTCTTCTCCGCCGATTGCTGGGGCCCGCCGACTGGTGGGCCCCACCGACTGGTCTGGTACGGAGCCGACAGGCCACGTCCGCCGCGGGCGGGTCTTGCTTGCTGCTGATTACTGTAGTTGTGCTTCTGATGACGCGGGCTTGATCATGGGGTCGTGGCAACAGCCCCGCCGCCTGGCGGGCGATCACTATTGCCACTCTCCATCACATCTTGATTAATGGTGCATGGGGCCTGGGGGAGGGCTCGGCCGACTCCCAACAGGACCGACTGGTGGTCCTCTTGCCGTCTCCTGGGGTCTCACTGACTGGTGGGACCCGCTGCCCCTGGGCCATACAGACAAGCCGTCATGGGTACAGGATTCAATCCTGTGGTGCTGATGTCAGGGCCGGTTCGGCAACAGCTCCATGCCGCACGGAGATCTTCTGGGGTATGGCGTGCTGTGGCCATGCCCGCCCTTGGTAAGGGGCGGGGGTGGGCTTCATTGTAGCCACTTCGATGCCCCGTCCCTCTTGATGAGGTCATGGGGTTTTTTTTGGAGTCGCAGGCCGTCTCCCCAAAGCCGGCTTCTCTGGAAGTCGCCAGTCAGGAGTCGGCTTACGCTGCAGTCGCCCCTGGGACTCGGCCGTGAGTGGTCGGTCGGCCGTCTTGCCGTCGGCTCCTTAGAAGGCGGCTCTTCGTCTTGGGGTCTTGAGGGGCACAGCCTGCCCTGATGTCATGAAAGGTTCTGGGCCTCGAGTTGGCCTACCCGTGGCCCATTACTCCGACATTGAGCATGTGTTGAGATGGCATCTTCAGGCGTGTCCTGTGAGGATTTCATGAAGAGAGACTTCTTGCAATCCCTGCTACGACGTTCCTGCCTGGGCAGATCATCCATATCCTCATACGCGTTTGTATTGAGGAAACCCACTGGGTCCCCCGTCTCATCATCCATTCTCTGTACTTTGAGACCGATTACATCAGCCAGTACTACTGCACCCCCTTCATCACGTCGTCTGCCGCTCTCACCCGGCACTAGAGGAGCTGGTAATTGCATAGGTGGGGTGGTGGTCTCCATACATTCTTGTTGATGTGTGGTTATTGGTATGCTCCCAGGTGACTCAGACGAAGAAGATTCTTTGGCCATAGCAGCTCCCAACCCTTGCAGCTTCCAATCCGCGGCGAGGCCTTGTTGTCCTCTTTGTCGATGTGAAAACCGGTGGATCTCGAGTAGGGGTTCCCGAACTGTGCGTCTAAGGTCGATGGTAACAGGAGACATGGGACACGATGTTTACCCAGGTTCGGGCCCTCTCTATGGAGGTAATACCCTACGTCCTGCTTGATTGATCTTGATGATTATGAGGATTCGGCCTATCTACGGACCTAGCCCTCCGGTTTATATAGACACGGGAGGGATCTAGGGTTACACAAGGTCGGTTACAGAGAAAAGAATCTTCATAGTTGGTCACCAAGCTTGCCTTCCATGCCAAGGAGAGTCCCATCCGGACACGGGTGCAGTCTTCGGTCTTCATATCTTCACAGCCCATCAGTCCGGCCCATGGCTAACAGGCCAAATGCCCGAGGACCCCTTAGTCCAGGACTTTCTCAGTAGCCCCCGAACCAGTCTTCAATGATGAGGTGTTCGGCGCATAGATTGTCTTCAACAACTTTAGTTTCCACGTGTCGAGCGAATGCGAGAGGTCAGGGTATTTTTGCATATACCACCCTGACCGCACCAGAAAGGTGCCTATTTAAAGAGAATAGATCGCAGATCCCCTCCAAATCTCATGGAAGAAACCCTCTGAGCTTGCAGAGCAGAACCACCCCAACATAGCTAGCACTCCCAGCTCTTCCTCTCGTCCCCACAACTCCGAAAAGGGGGATTGGGAGATATGTTCAATTTCTCATAGTCAGCTGGTGAAGCTGCAAACACAGGGCTTTCTCCCGCCCCCCCCCCCCCCCCGCGGATTTCGTCCCCGTATGAGCAGGGATGACGTCCTTCAATGGAGGGGCTCAAGAGGAGAACTTCCCCAATCCGTTCAAGGGAGAACGAGTATGCTTCATCCCCTTCTTGTTAAGAGGTGTCGGATTTCCGATCTATCCCTTCCTCCGAGGTTTGTTGGAGTATTACGGCCTCCAACTGCACAGTCTTACTCCCGCCTCTATCCTTCATATTGCGGGTTAGGTCGCTCAATGCGAGCTATTCCTGGGCTGCGAGGCCCATTTCGGTTTATGGAGAAGACTGTTCTGCCTCGTCCCTCGTAATCAAGGTGGGTCAATTTTTGAAGTGGGAGGAGCCGAAGTGTGGCGCATCGCTGGGACCAGATACATGTCCGGCACACCGAAGAAAGCTTCCAAAGAGTGGCCTTCCGAATGGTTCTATATCGACGATGTCGCTTTTCCCGACCCCGTCCGTATGGGCCTCCCTGAGTTTTCAAGTGCTCCGTTGAAGAAATACCATAGCTGGCGTCCTCGGAGCCTCGAGGAAGAGGATAGCGCAGAGATCAGCCTGCTGCTTGGCAAGATTAAGATGCTTGCCCAGTTCGGATTGTTAATAGTCGAGGTAATGGCGATCCCCATAGCGCTGGGGGTCTAGCCGCTCCAATATAGAGGGCTACCCATGTGGCACTATAACGGCGAAGACGACGCCTCACGCTACAGTCGGAAGGGCCCAAAGACCCCTGCCGCTCTGGCCAAAATATTGGCCGAACAGTATAAAGGGGAGAAGGAGGAGTTCACCCATCTCCAGTATCGAGACGGATTTTCCATGTATAATCCTCCTAGCTGTGTAAGATCTGACTCTAGTAATTAACTCATGTCCCTGAATCATTCTTGACAGGCAGTATTGTATCCGCCTTTAACATGAGTGGCGAAAGGCTTTCGAGGGGATCCATGACCCTGCCCCTCAGCTGGAGAATCGCAACCGGGATCTTGACCCCGGATATGAAGAAGATCTGGACATATTTGTGGAGCTCGAGGATGGAATATTCTATTAGACGAGCTATGAAGGTACGGATGTACCCATCATTGCCGATTACCCCGGTCTCCTTCCCGCTTCGCATGTAAGTAATCCGGAGATACCTTGTCCAAGAGAGTTTTCTCATTCTCCCTCACTCAATGCACTGTCCTATGCTCAAAAGGGGAGGCGTTAGGCGCACCATGCTGCCCCGCGGGCATCTCCGAAGAGAGCGGCCCCCACACCGGGCAAGCCTTCGAAGAGGAAGGCAAACGAAGATACGGCCGAGCCTTCATCAAAGAGGTATGGATTTGCAAATATGCACCTTGGCAGTCACATCCAACTGTGACCTTTCCGTTTATCCTGTATCAGGAAAAAAGGTGTGCCGGACTATATCCGGGAGTCCGACCAGTCATACTTCTCATAGCCAGGATCCATATCCTGCCATAAAGACGAGGGCTGATGCGGGGGTGACGTCGGACTGTCCTCCAGCCTAGGATTCGGATGATGTATCCGTCACCAACTCGGAAGTGGAGAGCGCCATGAATCATCGGCGCCGTAGGGACGTTTTACAATACCCTGGTTTTTCAGAAGAGGCATTTAACTCCTTCTGCTCGGCTGATGCATACATCCGAGCTGCTCGAGATGGGCTTAACAAAGTCATAAAGCAACATTTAAAAGATGTGCGGGTAAGTTTACTTTGTCCGAATATGATAACCATATGCCAGTAGCCCCCAAAACTTGAAGCAGTTGGTACAAATGATTTAAGGATCATTGTATAACCAGGTTCTTACGGAGAAGAACAGCCTACTAGCCCAAGAGCTGGAAAAGTGTCGGACACAGCTAACTGCTGCTACCACTGAACTGGAAAAGTTCAAGAAGGCGTCATCTAGTAATATTGCCCTCCATCGAGAAACAATGATTATATGCCACCTGTGCTGATACTGTTGCTTGTCTCATAACAGGGTCGTCGGACCAACTGGAAGAGAAACTGAAGGCCGCTCAAACGGACGAGAAAGAGGCGAAAAGACTACATGCCACAGGCGAGCGCGTTCTAACCCGAGTCAGAGAGGAGAAAAACAAACTCCAGGATTCCAACATCCAGCTGGGCGAGGAACTGAAAGATGTGCGGGCCCAACTGGCCGACTCCGTGACGGAGAATAAAAGGCTCCGAGGCGGCATATTCAGTATGTGGCCGGACTTACCTTATAATAGTTTGGAGATGAAAGGTACTGACAAAGTTATGTTTGCAGGTATGCTGACAGGCTGTCCCGAAGAGGAGGTGTCCGGATCGTCAGATGATCTGCTGCAGGGGTTATCGCAAATGCACGAGCAAGCTTGGCAGGCAATGCGGAGTGTTGCTAAGGCCTTATGGCCATCCGCCTCCCCTCCAAGAAGTATGAGGAGCTTGTAGAGCTATTCAAGGGAGCACGGTGACGTATCCGATTATGGAAGATATTGGCCTGCCAGGAGGGTGCACGAGAGGCCTGGGCCATGGTGAAAACACGGTATACCAAGCTTGATCCGAATCACATGGCCCGGGTCAGACCGTTACGTTCAGATGGGAAAGAAGCGCCTGTTAATTTGGTATATGACCAAGTAGAAGTAGCTGCCAAATATTCCCAACAGGATTGTAAGTTAGATAGGCTGTTGGATGGTATAGAGGAGGAAATTTATGAGTCCAAGTGACTATGTAATTTCCTTGACATATGTAAATTATAGCTGAATTGTAAAACAATTGTCATGGCAGACCTTTTCTCTTCAACCTTGGGACCCGAAGGTGTGGAGTGTTTCCGAATACTCGTGCGGCTGAATAGACCGGGGTATGCATGGAAACCAGGCGTAGGGGTCATAGTTGCTTGAACAGACAAGTTGTGTCCGACTAGTTATGTTATATTACATTAAAGTTGTAAGAAACATCTTCTAGAGAGAATAGTTCCATTAGGGGTTCCTTTCCCTAGGTGTGCATGCGTTAATGTGCATGTTCCGACTGTGATTGAAAAGTCGTAGTATGCGCGACTTCTAGGGGTTCACAATGGAGTGAATGCGAAAAAACATCTGTAATCCACCAACCGAATATTCCCTTAGGAATGCTAGCTTTCGGCTTCACCCAGTCTGAGGTACACATCCGGACGACCCGGCAGTAACAATCGCAGAGGTGCTCCGTTTATGCCCTAGCCAAACTAACGGGAACATAGGGCATAAGCACAGCAACCAGGAAACCCAGCTTGGCCAAAACTTAAGTCATGTCGATGCCTATAATGGGGAAGAAAAGGTACATATGGGAAAAACACATATGTAATGAGCTTGATGCTCGGAGAATAATAGCAAGCTTCTGTATGAGAAGCCCCCAGGTATAATAGACGTACATATTTGAAGATGCGTGCGTCAGGGGTGCACGGTCTAACTGCACGAAAGCTTTAAGCCTAAAAGGAAAAAAGAAAGAAAGTAAAAAAAAGAATAACAAAAAGAGAGAAAAGATGAAGGGGGCAACAGGGAGAAGGGGACAAACAAAGAGTTTGGCTCTAGGCGTAGAACCATTGGAGTCTGGCCGCATTCCATGGGTTTGGCTCCAGGTGATTGTCTGACGCTTTACGCAGGCGGTACGCTCCTCTGGTGAGAACTTCGTCGATGATGAAGGGACCCTCCCACTTGGGTTTGAGTTTGTCCCTTTTCTTCTCTGGTAGGTGTAGAACGGGTTCGCCAACGTTATAAGTCTTGGCCCACACTTCTCTGCTTTGATACATGCGAGCCTGCTGTTGATAAAATGCGGAACGGGATTTTGCGACATCGCGTTCTTCATCCAGGACATCTATGTTGTCCTGCCGATCCAGCTCGGCCTCTCTCTCTCTTCGTACATGCACACTCAAGGTGAGTCATGAATAATGTCGCAGGGTAACACTGCCTCTGCGCCGTACACCATGAAGAAAGGTGTGTATCCGGTAGTGCAACTGGGCGTGGTCCCTAGCCCCCAGAGTACGGAGTCGAGCTCCTCAACCCAGTGCTTGTCTGATTCTTTCAAAGACCGCACTAGTCTAGGCTTGATGCCGCTCATAATAAGACCATTGGCTCGTTCGACTTGACCGTTTGTCTGTGGATGATAGACAGAGGCGTAATCGAGCTTGATGCCTAGATTAGCGCACAAGGTTTTCACTTCGTCAGCTGTGAAGTTGGAGCCGTTATTAGTGATGATGCTGTGTGGAACACCATAACGGTGTACGACGCTGGTTGTAAATTCTATCACCGGCCCGGACTCGGACATTTTAACTAGTTTGGCCTCTATCCACTTAGTGAATTTATCCACCATGACCAGCAGATATTTTTTATTATGGCTTCCTCCTTTAAGGGGACCAACCATATCTAGTCCCCACACCGCAAAAGGCCAAGTGATGGGGATTGTTTTTAGGGCGGTGGGGGCATATCGCTTTGGTTGGAGAAGAGTTGGCATCCGACGCATTATTGGACAAGGTCCTGTGCATCTGCTCGAGACGTCGGCCAATAAAACCATGTACGGAAAGCCTTGCTAACAAGGGCCCGAGCTGCGGCGTGGTGCCCGCCGAGACAGGCGTGAATCTCAGCCAAGAGCTGCTGCCCCTCCTCCTCGGAGATACATCTTTGAAGGACTCCAGTAGCGCTTTTCTTATAGAGCTCTCCGTTGTGAACCTCGTAGGCCTTCGAACTCCGGACAATGCGGCGGGCCTCATTCTGATCCTCAGGAAGTTCCTTCCTATTAAGGTAGTCTAAGAAGGGTTCGGTCCATGGGGAATGACTGCCATAATGAGATGGGCCGGCGGTTCTATTTCGGTGGCTGAGCCTCCGATGATATCGGTGGGTTCGGAATCTGGAGTTGTGTTCGGATCCGGACTAGTGTTGCTGCTTTCCCCCTGCCACACCACGGATGGCTTAAAAAGCCTTTCCAGAAAGATAGTAGGTGGGACGGGGTCGCGCTTGGCACCGATACGAGCAAGAACGTCCACCGCTTGATTAATTTCTCGGGCCACGTGATGGAACTCGAGCCCCTCGAACCGAGCCGGCATTTTTAGGAAGGCATTATGATAAGATGCCATCTTCGGATATTTGGCATCGAAGTCTCCATTTATTTGAGATATTGCAAGGTTTGAGTCTTCGCGCACTTCCATGCATTGTATGCCCATGGAGACAGCCATTCGGAGACCATGCAATAAGGCCTTGTATTCGGCTGCGTTGTTGGAGTCTGTGTATAATATTTGGAGTACATATTGAACGACGTCTCCAGTAGGGGACGTTAAAATGAAGCCCGCTCCTAGCCCTGTCAGCATTTTGGAGCCATCGAAATACATAACCCAATTGGAGTATGTGTTGTACTCTTTAGGGAGTTCGGCCTCTGTCCATTCTACGACGAAGTCAGCCAGTACTTGGGATTTAATAGCTCAACATGGTTTGTATGTAATCTCAAATGGAAAGAGCTCAATGGCCCATTTGGCAATCCGGCATGTGGCATTGCAGTTGTTTATTATGTCGTTAAGTGGTACTTCGGAAGCCACCATGATCGAACACTCCTGGAAGTAGTGTCGTAGCTTTCGGGATGCCATGAAGACTGCGTATGCTATCTTTTGATAATGGGGGTACCAGGATTTGCATGGTGTAAGGATAGTGGATACGTAGTATACTGGCTTCTGAAGCGGGAATTTGTGTCCGTCCTGTTCTCGTTCAACGACGAGCACGGCACTCACCACTTGATGTGTTGTCGATATGCACAGCAACATGGGTTCGTCGACATTTGGCATGGCCAGGATTGGGTTGCTTGCTAGAAGTGTTTTTATTTCTTCCAGTCTAGCTGTTGTCGTCTCCATCCACTTGAAGTGATTGGTTCGCCGTAAAAGGCGATAGAGTGGCAGTGCCTTTTCTCCCAATCTGGAGATAAAGCGGCTTAGAGCTGCCACGTCACCCACGAGTTTTGGACTTTTTTTAAGTTCTATTGGCGTAGCCAATTGTGACAGAGCTCGGATTTTGGCTGGATTTGCTTCAATTCCTCTATTGGAGACGATGAAACCCAGCAGCTTTCCTGCGGGGATGCCAAAAACACACTTTTCCGGATTGAGCTTAATGTCATATGCGCGGAGGTTGTCAAATGTGAGACGTAGGTCGTCTATTAGTGTTTCAACGTGCCTTGTCTTGATTACGACGTCGTCCACATAGGCTTCAACTGTCTTTCCGATCTGTTTCTCCAAACATGTTTGAATCATGCGTTGGTAGGTGGCGCCGGCGTTCTTGAGCCCGAAGGGCATGGTGTTGAAGCAGAATGACCAATATGGGGTGACGAATGCTGTTGCAGCTTGGTCAGACTCCTTCATTTTCATTTGATGGTATCCGGAGTATGCATCGAGGAAACACAGTGAGTCGTGTCCTGCGGTAGCATCAATGAGTTGATCAATGCGGGGGAGGGGGAAGGGATCCTTAGGGCAAGCCTTATTGAGGTCTTTAAAATCGACGCACAGGCACTAGGATTTATCCTTCTTTGGTACCATCACCAGGTTTCCCAGCCGGTCTGGGTGTTTTATTTATCTAATGAATCCGGCCTCGATTAGCTTGGCTAGCTCATCTCCCATGGCTTGACATTTTGGTTCGAAAAAGTGCTGCAATGTTTGTTTAACCGGTTTGTATCCCTTTAATATGTTGAGGCTGTGTTCGCCCAGCTCGCATGGGATTCCTGGCATGTCAGAAGGGTTCCAGGGGAATATATCCCAATTTTCGCGAAGAAAATCTCGTAGCACGCCATTCACCATTGGGTCTAGTTGTGCCACAATAGATGATGTCTTCTTGAGGTCCATTGGACGGACCTGGAATTTGACTATTTCTTCTGCTGGCTTGAAGGAGGTGGATTTGGGGCGTTTGTCTAAGACTTCATCGTCTCTGTCCACCATGGAGCGCAGTGATGTGTACTACACAACCTTCTTCTTGTAGACGTTGTTGGGCCTCCAAGTGCAGAGGTTTGTAGGATAGTAGCAAATTTCCCTCAAGTGGATGACCTATGGTTTATCAATCCGTAGGATGCGTAGGATGAAGATGGTCTCTCTCAAGCAACCCTGCAACCAAATAACAAAGAGTCTCTTGTGTCCCCAACACAACCAATCCAATGGTAAATTGTATAGGTGCGCTAGTTCGGCAAAGAGATGGTGATACAAGTGGTATATGGAGAGTAGATATAGGTTTTGTAATGTGAAAATATAAAAACAACAAGTTAACTAATGATAAAAGTGAGCGTAAACGGTATTGCAATGCGTTGAAACAAGGCCTAGGGTTCATACTTTCACTAGTCCAAGTTATCTCAACAATAATAACACAATTGGATCATATAATGTAGGATCGAAAGTATGTCTAGAGGGGGGTGATTAGACTACTTGACCAAATAAAAACTTAAACTTTTCCCAATTTTAGTTCTTGGCAGATTTTAGCTATTTTAGGACAAGTCAAGCAACCATCACACAATTCAAGCAAGCATGCAAAGAGTATATTGGCAGCGGAAAGTAAAGCATGCAACTTGCAAGAATATAAAGGGAAGGGTTTGGAGAATTCAAACGCTATTGGAGACACGGATGTTTTTCCCGTGGTTCGGATAGGTGGTGCTATCCTACATCCACGTTGATGGAGACTTCAACCCACGAAGGGTAACGGTTGCGCGAGTCCACACAGGGCTCCACCCAAGGGCAACGGTTGCGCGAGTCCACGAAGGGTCCACGAAGAAGCAACCACCCACAAAGGGTCGACGAAGAAGCAACCTTGTCTATCCCACCATGGCCATCGCCCACGAAGGACTTGCCTCACTAGCGGTAGATCTTCACGAAGTAGGCGATCTCCTTGCCCTTACAAACTCCTTGGTTCAACTCCACAATCTTGACGGAGGCTCCCAAGTGACACCTAGCCAATCTAGGAGACACCACTCTCCAAGAAGTAACAAATGGTGTGTAGGTAATGAACTCCTTGCTCTTGTGCTTCAAATGATAGTCTCCCCAACACTCAACTCTCTCTCATAGGATTTGGATTTGGTGGAAAGAAGATTTGAGTGGAAAGCAACTTGGGAAGGCTAGAGATCAAGATTCATATGGTAGGAATGGAATGTCTTGGTCTCAACACATGAGTAGGTGGTTCTCTCTCAGAACATATGAGTTGGAATGATGTGTGTGTTCTGATGGCTCTCTCACTGAATGAGAAAGAGGTGGAGGGGTATATATAGCCTCCACACAAAATCCAACCGTTACACACAATTTACCAATCTCGGTGGGACCGAATCAGAAAACTCGGTCTGACCGAAATAGTAAACCTAGTGACCGTTAGGAATTTCGGTGGGACTGACATGCAACTCGGTAGGACCGATTCGGTTAGGGTTTGGGCATAACGTAATCTCGGTGAGACCGATTACACAAACACGGTGAGACCGAATTTGGTAATTAGCTAACCAAAGAGTTGGTCAGGAAAACTCGGTGGGACCGATTTGCTCTTCCGGTGGGACCGAGTGGAACTCGGTGAGACCGAAAAGTTACAAAGGGGAAACACTGAGTTTACATTGCAATCTCGGTGGGACCGATTCGCTCGTTCGGTGGGACCGAAAAGTTACGAAAGGGAAACAGAGAGTTTGCAACCCCATCTCGGTGGGACCGAGATCCTTATCGGTAGAACCGAATTGCTGGGGTTTGGCAGTGGCTAATGACAAGTGAAACTCGGTGGCGCCGGATAGGAAGAATCGGTAGGACCGAGTTTGGCTTAGAGTTTTGGTCATATGTGGATATGGGAAAGTAGTTGAGGGTTTTGGAGCATATCACTAAGCACATGAAGCAAGAGGCTCATTAAGCAACACCTCATCCCTCCTTAATAGTATTGGCTTTTCCTATGGACTCAATGTGATCTTGGATCACTAAAATATAAAATGAAGAGTCTTGAGCTTTTGAGCTTGAGCCAATCCATTGTCCTTAGCATTTTGAGGGTTCCACTTTCACATCCATGCCATGCCAATCATTGAGCTTTCCTGAAATAATTATCTTGGAATAGTATTAGCTCAATGAGCTATATGTTGTTATGAATTACCAAAACCACCTAGGGATAGTTGCACTTTCAATCTCCCCCTTTTTGGTAATTGATGACAACATATAGATCAAAGCTTCGACAAATGATAATAAGCATGAAATATATCGTCGCTTTGAGAAGTATGTGATAAGTAAGAGCTCCCCCTAAATTTGTGCATATTTAAAATTTGCTTTGGACTGCAAATGCACAAAGAGTTAGAGTCATGGGTTACTCTTCCATGTCACATACATCTTGGTGGAGCGCTCAAAATGATAAGAGTGAAATACATGCACTCATCACCAAGAATAGTGGATGATCACAAACGATAGATAGAATGATAATATTTAAGCAAGCATTAAGCAAACATTAAGTGTAGCTTATGATCAAACACATGATCATCGATGTCTCACAGGCATAAGGACGTAGTATCTCACACACAAGCAAACAAAGTTCGAAAAACCACCAAATAAAGCAAGAGAGAAAAGCAACACTCTCTCTCTCTCGAAGCCTATGATCTATACATCTTCTCCCCCTTTGGCAACAAGTTACCAAAAAGTTCCTAGAAAATGCATAGCACTAGATCGATGCTTAGGCTTGATCTTCAGGTGGTGGTGGTGGAGTCCGGATCACTCCAAGGACGAAGCCTTTGGTAGACGTGGTCGGATTGGAAGCTGAAGTGGATGCTGGAGCTGGTGGAACTGAGGCTGTGGCTGGTGCAGACGTTGTAGCTCTGGTGTCAGCAACTGGCAGTGCAGACGACCTCGAACCTCATGGCACCCTCGCAAACGCATGAGTCGTGGTCCTGCCTCTCCTCTCATTCATGTCCTCCTGGAGCTGCTCCACTGCAGACTAAACTTCTGTTACCTTGATGTCCAAGTCATAGAACCTCTATGATCCTCTCTAAACTCACCTGGTTCTGAGTCAGGGTGGCTATACTCTGCTCAATCCGCAAGGTGGACGCAATCAAGTAACTGAGCTGCTCTTGTTTGGTCTTCAAGAAATAGTCAGATGCCTCCGCTTGAGTAGGCATCCTGGCAGCTTTCTCCTTCTTCGCCTTCTCCTTCTGAGCTTGTGCATGGGTAGATGATGGTTCATTCTCTGTCATCACAACTTCATTGTTCTCAAAATCTGGATGGATGGGCAGGTGTTCCTTATCCAACAAATATACGCCCGTGCCCATCTTGGAGTTGATGAGCTCCTGAATCTGAGGGGCATATCCACAGCTCCTCTTCTGATCTACCGCAGTCCTTTTGATCGTTTCCACTATGAGGCTCATAACTTTGAATTTTTGAGGCATGTCAAAAACATGAAGCAAATTGATCGCGTGACCTCTGATCATCTTGTGATCTCCAGACTTGGGCAGAAGGGTGTGCCTAAGGATCCAGTTGATCGTAGGCAATCCTGAGAGCAGATAATGCACTGAGCCAAACTTGAACGTGTCAAGTGCTTCATTCGGAATCTCCTTGTACATGTTGGACATGGAGTTGTGGTCCATCTTTTTCTTGGCATAAATATCCAAGTCATCTGCTTGCTCCTCTGGGGCATTAATCAGCTTCGCCCATTCCTCAACAGTAGAGTGGTACCTCGTACCCTCAGACATCCATGTAATCCTCCCATCTGGATAAAAGTGAGCTGTGGAGTAGAACTGCATGATGAGTTCCTCGTTCCACTTTGTGAGCTTCTGCCCAACAAAGTCCTCTACTCCACACGCCTTGAAGCTGTCCTGAACTCCTGGGTAGTACTCTTCATTATCCTTGATATAGGTCCAGTCGACCCATCTCATGTCACATACGATTGGCTTCTTGTCAAGTAGCACTGTATCATAGAAATCCTGTTGCTCCTTGGTATGAAACCTGTAGTCCACTGCAGTCCTTCTCCTAGAAGCGTATGTATCTGCTTCTCTCCATTTCCTGAGCCCTGAGTCTCTCCTTAGCCTCATATCCTCAGCCACAGGATGAGCATCGTTGTGGTCTGGGATCTTGGGCTTGAGCTTCCGAAGGACACTCTCTTCCTCTTCCTCTGCAACAGTCTCAGGCACTGGGGCCTTGTTCTTCTCAGTGGCTGGGATGCTTCTTGTGTTTCTCTTTGGTGCACTTTTAGGCTTAGATGCAGCCTTAGGTGCTTCCTTGGGCTTGGATGCAGCTCCCCCTGACCTTATGGCATCTCCCATAAGTTTGGCTGCCTTGGGCGCTGGTGCAGCTGCCTCTTCTTCCTCCTCCTCTTCTACCATGATGGAGGCCTTCCCAAGCACTCTAGCCACAGTCTTCTTCACTGTCTCTTTCCTTTTCTTGCCCTCGGGTGTAACTTGGCTAAGAGAATCATTAGTGGAATCAAGAGAACTACTAGAAGCAACAATATTGGATTTAGCATGATCATTGTTACTACTAGAGGAAGAATCTTTCTTGTTAGACTTGACTTGAGGCATGTAAGTGGATAAGAGTAAACGCTTGGCAATGTAATAAGAACTTTTCTTGCGGAGATCATCATTGATTGCCTTTAAGAACTCATGCTCTTGCTCAAGATTGAGCTTTTCAAAGCGTAGTTTCTCATGAGCTCTTAAAAGTTCTCGATGATCTTTGAAGATAGTGTCATGAGCCAACTTAAGAGTTTTTAGTTCTTTAGTTAGAGCCTCAATCTTCTCCTTATCATTGTCACTTGTTTTATCTTGATTAGCATGATTAATTGGTCTTTCATCATAGTATTCATCACTAGAGTTGTCACCAAGCAAATCATCACCTAACAAGTCATCTTCATCACTATTGAAATCAACATACTCGGGGTGTGTTACCTTAGGACCTTTGGCCATGAAGCATCTTCCAACTCCTTCATTTGGTGAGTCAAATATGTCGTAGGAGTTGGTTGACACAAGTGCTAGACCGGCAACACCTTCATCTTGAGTATCTTCGGAGTCGGAGTGATAACTTCTCTTGGAGTGGCTGTCGGAGTCGGAGCCGGATACCCATTCACCAACATGAGCTTGATGTCTTCGTCTTGTGTAGCTCCTTGATGATTTTTCCCTCCTTTCCGAATCCTTCCTTCTCCGTGAGTATCTTCGTTCATAACGATCATCTCTACTCCTTCTCTCTCTTGGTGGTGATCCTTTGCTTCTTCTTTTTGGAGAATCTTCTCTTCTCTTGTAGGGAGCCGTACACTCATTGGAATAGTGTCCGGGTCTTCCACAATTGTAACAGTTTCGCTCTCGACTAGAAGATCTTTTGTCATTGTAGGACCTTGATTTGGAGCTTCTATCTTTGCTTCTACTCTTGTAGAACTTGTTGAAGTTCTTCACCATTAAGCTCAATTCTTCATTGAAGTCTTGTTTCTCACTTGATGATGTAGGGGCTTCACATGAGGCTTTATAGGCACCACTTGATTTGTTGTGAAGTTCCTCTTTATCCTTAAGTGACATCTCATGAGCAACAATTCTTCCAATCACCTCCGTTGGCTTGAGATCTTTGTAATTGGGCATCATTTGGATCAATGTGCACACGGTATCATATTTTCCATCCAAGGCTCTTAGGATCTTCTTGATGATGAATTTATCGGTCATCTCTTCACTTCCTAAGCCGGCAATCTCATTTGTGATGAGAGCAAGCCTAGAGTACATTTCAGCGACACCTTCACCATCCTTCATCTTGAACTTGTCAAGTTGGCTTTGAAGCACATCCAACTTGGATTCCTTGACGGAGTCGGTACCTTCGTGCATATCAATCAAAGTGTCCCAAATTTCCTTTGCATTCTCAAGGCGGCTGATTTTGTTGAATTCTTCGGGGCACAATCCGTTGAAGAGAATATCACAAGCTTGAGCATTGTATTGCAACATCTTCAACTCATCCGCGGTAGCTTCACGGTTTGGTTCTCTCCCATCAAAGAAGTCACCTTGCAAACCAACACACACAATAGCCCAAACAGCGGGGTTATGTCCAAGAATATGCATTTTCATTTTATGCTTCCAACTAGCAAAATTAGTACCATCAAAGTAAGGACCTCTACGGTGATAAGTTCCCTCGCTAGACGCCATACTCTCCTAGGTTGTGAAACCAAGGCTATGACCACCAAAAGCTATGGAGATCTAGCAAATGGAGACCAAAGCTCTGATAACACTTGTAGGATCGAAAGTATGTCTAGAGGGGGGTGATTAGACTACTTGACCAAATAAAAACTTAACCTTTTCCCAATTTTAGTTCTTGGCACATTTTAGCTATTTTAGGACAAGTCAACCAATCATCACACAATTCAAGCAAGCATGCAAAGAGTATATTGGCAGCGGAAAGTAAAGCATGCAACTTGCAAGAATATAAAGGGAAGGGTTTGGAGAATTCAAACGCTATTGGAGACACGGATGTTTTTCCCGTGGTTCGGATAGGTGGTGCTATCCTACATCCACGTTGATGGAGACTTCAACCCACGAAGGGTAACGGTTGCGCGAGTCCACACAGGGCTCCACCCAAGGGCAACGGTTGCGCGAGTCCATGAAGGGCTCCACCCACGAAGGGTCCACGAAGAAGCAACCACCCACAAAGGGTCGACGAAGAAGCAACCTTGTCTATCCCACCATGGCCATCGCCCACGAAGGACTTGCCTCACTAGCGGTAGATCTTCACGAAGTAGGCGATCTCCTTGCCCTTACAAACTCCTTGGTTCAACTCCACAATCTTGACGGAGGCTCCCAAGTGACACCTAGCCAATCTAGGAGACACCACTCTCCAAGAAGTAACAAATGGTGTGTAGGTAATGAACTCCTTGCTCTTGTGCTTCAAATGATAGTCTCCCCAACAGTCAACTCTCTCTCATAGGATTTGGATTTGGTGGAAAGAAGATTTGAGTGGAAAGCAACTTGGGAAGGCTAGAGATCAAGATTCATATGGTAGGAATGGAATGTCATGGTCTCAACACATGAGTAGGTGGTTCTCTCTCAGAACATATGAGTTGGAATGATGTGTGTGTTCTGATGGCTCTCTCACTGAATGAGAAAGAGGTGGAGGGGTATATATAGACTCCACACAAAATCCAACCGTTACACACAATTTACCAATCTCGGTGGGACCGAATCAGAAAACTCGGTCTGACCGAAATAGTAAACCTAGTGACCGTTAGGAATTTCGGTGGGACTGACATGCAACTCGGTAGGACCGATTCGGTTAGGGTTTGGGCATAACATAATCTCGGTGAGACCGATTACACAAACTCGGTGAGACCGAATTTGGTAATTAGCTAACCAGAGAGTTGGTCAGGCAAACTCGGTGGGACCGATTTGCTCTTTCGGTGAGACCGAGTGGAACTCGGTGAGACCGAAAAGTTACAAAGGGGAAACACTGAGTTTACATTGCAATCTCGGTGGGACCGATTCGCTCTTTCGGTGGGACCGAAAAGTTACGAAAGGGAAACAGAGAGTTTGCAACCCCATCTCGGTGGGACCGAGATCCTTATCGGTAGAACCGAATTGCTAGGGTTTGGCAGTGGCTAATGACAAGTGAAACTCGGTGGCGCCGGATAGGAAGAATCGGTAGGACCGAGTTTGGCTTAGAGTTTTGGTCATATGTGGATATGGGAAAGTAGTTGAGGGTTTTGGAGCATATCACTAAGCACATGAAGCAAGAGGCTCATTAAGCAACACCTCATCCCTCCTTAATAGTATTGGCTTTTCCTATGGACTCAATGTGATCTTGGATCACTAAAATATAAAATGAAGAGTCTTGAGCTTTTGAGCTTGAGCCAATCCATTGTCCTTAGCATTTTGAGGGTTCCACTTTCACATCCATGCCATGCCAATCATTGAGCTTTCCTGAAATAATTATCTTGGAATAGTATTAGCTCAATGAGCTATATGTTGTTATGAATTACCAAAACCACCTAGGGATAGTTGCACTTTCATATAACTATCCCTCAACATGCAACAAAGAGTCACTCCAAACTCAAAGTTATTCTTTCCAATCAATCCGTGGGCTATTCCTATAAGTGTCACAAACAGCCGTAGAGTTCGTACTAGAATAACACCTTAAGACACAAATCAACCAAAACCCTAATGCCACCTAGATACTCCAATGTCACCTCAAGTATCCGTGGGTATGATTATACGATATGCGTCACACAATCTCAGATTCATCTATTCAACCAACACATAGAACCTTAAAGAGTGCCCCAAAGTTTCTACCAGAGAATCAGCACGAAAACGTGTGCCAACCCCTATGCATAGGTTCATGGGCGGAACCCGCAAGTTGATCACCAAAACATACATCAAGTGAATCACGTGATATCCCATTGTCACCACAGATATGCATGGCAAGACATACATCAAGTGTTCTGAAATCTTTAAAGACTCAATCCGATAAGATAACTTCAAAGGGGAAACTCAATCCATTACAATAGAGTAGAGGGAGAGAAGAAACATAAGATCCAACTATAATAGCAAAGCTCGCAATACATCAAGATCGTGCCAAATCAAGAACACGAGAGAGAGAAAGAAAGAGAGAGAGATCAAACACATAGCTACTGGTACATACCCTCAGCCCCGAGGGAGAACTACTACCTCCTCATCATGGAAAGCATCGGGATGATGAAGATGGCCACTGGAGAGGGATTCCCCCTCCGGCAGGGTGCCGGAACGTGTCTAGATTGGCTTTCGGTGGCTACGGAGGCTTCAGGCGGCGGAACTCCCGATCTATTGTGCTCCCGATCGTTTTAGGGTATATGGAGATATATAGGCGGAAGAAGTATGTCAGGGGAGCCACGAGGGGCCCACGAGGGTGGAGGGCGCGCCTAGGGGGGTGGGCGCGCCCCCTGCCTCGTGGCTTCCTCATTGCTTCCCTTACGTGGACTCCAAGTCTCTCGAGTTGCTTTCCTTCCAAAAATAAGTTCCGTGAAGTTTTAGGTCAATTGGACTCCGTTTGATTTTCCTTTTCTACGATACTCTAAAACAAGGAAAAAACAGAAACAGGCACTGGGCTCTAGGTTAATAGGTTAGTCCCAAAAATCATATAAAATATCATATAAATGCATATAAAACATCCAAGGTTGATAATATAATTAATAGCATGGAGCAATCAAAAATTATAGATACGTTGGAGACGTATCAGCATCCCCAAGCTTAATTCCTGCTCGTCCTCGAGTAGGTAAATGATAAAAACAGAATTTTTGATGTGGAATTCTACCTAACATATTTATCATGTAATTGTCTTTATTGTAGCAAGAATATTCAGATCCATAAGATTCGAGACAAAAGTTTAATATTGACATAAAAATAATAATACTTCAAGCATACTAACAAAGCAATCATGTCTTCTCAAAATAACATGGCCAAAGAAAGCTATCCCTACAAAATCATATAGTATGGCTATGCTCCATCTTCACCACACAAAATATTTAAATCATGCATAACCCCGATGACAAGCCAAGCAATTGTTTCATACTTTTGATGTTCTCAAACTTTTTCAATCTTCACGCAATACATGAGCGTGAGCCATGGACATAGCACTATAGGTGGAATAGAATGGTGGTTGTGGAGAAGAAAAAAAGGAGAAGATAGTCTCACATCAACTAGGCGTATCAACGGGCTATGGAGATGCCCATCAATAGATATCAATGTGAGTGAGCAGCGATTGCCATGCAACAGATGCACTAGAGCTATAAGTGTATGAAAGCTCAAAAAGAAACTAAGTGGGTGTGCATCCAACTTGCTTGCTCACGAAGACCTAGGGCATTTTGAGGAAGCCCATCATTGGAATATACAAGCCAAGTTCTATAATTAATGATTCCCACTAGTATATGAAAGTGACAACATAGGAGACTCTCTATCATGAAGATCATGGTGCTACATTGAAGCACAAGTGTGGTAAAAGGATAGTAGCATTGTCCCTTCTCTCTTTTTCTCTCATTTTTTTATTTTTATTTTATTTTTTTATTTGGGCCTTTTCTCTTTTTTATGGCCTCTTTATTATTATTTATTTATTTGGGCCTTTTCTCTTTTTTATGGCCTCTTTTTTTAGTCCGGAGTCTCATCCCGACTTGTGGGGGAATCATAGTCTCCATCATCCTTTCCTCACTGGGACAATGCTCTAATAATGATCATCACACTTTTATTCACTTACAACTCAAGAATTACAACTCGATACTTAGAACAACATATGACTCTATATGAATGCCTCCGGCGGTGTACCAGGATGTGCAATGATTCATGAGTGACATGTATGAAAGAATAATGAACGGTGGCTTTGCCACAAATACAATGTCAACTACATGATCATGCAAAGCAATATGACAATGATGAAGCGTGTCATAATAACGGAACGGTGGAAAGTTGCATGGAAATATATCTCGGAATGGCTATGGAAATGCCATAATAGGTAGGTATGGTGGCTGTTTTGAGGAAGGTATATGTTGGGTTTAAGGTATCGGCGAAAGGTGCGCGGTACTAGAGAGGCTAGCAATGGTGGAAGGTTGAGAGTGCGTATAATCCATGGACTCAACATTAGTCATAAAGAACTCACATACTTATTGCAAAAATCTGTTAGTTATCAAAACAAAGTACTACGCGCATGTTCCTAGGGGGATAGATTGGTAGTAAAAGACCATCACTTGTCCCCGACCGTTACTCATAAGGAAGACAATCAATAAATAAATCATGCTCCGACTTCATCACATAACGGTTCACCATACGTGCATGCTACGGGAATCACAAACTTTAACACAAGTATCTCTCAAATTCACGACTACTCAACCAGCATGACTCTAATATTACCATCCTCATATCTCAAAACAATCATCAAGTATCAAACTTCTCATAGTATTCAATGCACTTTATATGAAAGTTTTTATTATATCGCTCTTGGATGCTCATCATATTAGGACTAGTTTCATAACCAAAGCAAATTACCATGCTGTTTAGGACTCTCAAAATAATCTAAGCGAAGCATGAGAGTTCATCTATTTCTTCAAAATAAAACTACCACCATGCTCTAAAAGATATAAGTGAAGCACTAGAGAAACAACAAACTACTCCAAAAGATATAAGTGAAGATCAATGAGTAGTTGAATAATTATACAACTATGTGAAGGCTCTCTAACATTTAGGAATTTCAGATATTGATACTTTATTAAAACAGCAAGCAAAGCAAAATAAAATGACATTCTAAGAATGGCAAACATCATGTGAAGAAGCAAAAACTTAGGATCAACCGAACTAACCGATAGTTGTTGAAGAAGAAAGGTGGGATGCCAACCGGGGCATCCCCAAGCTTAGATGCTTGAGACTTCTTGAAATATTATCTTGGGGTGCCTGGGGCATCCCCAAGCTTGAGATTTTGTGTCTCCTTAATTCCTCTCATATCACGGTCTCCCTAAATCTCAAAAGCTTCATCCACACAAAACTCAACAAGGACTCGTGAGATAAGTTAGTATAAACCATTGCAAAGACCTTATCATAATCTACTGTAGCAAATCACTAAAATTATTATTCAACATTGCATACTAAATGCCTCTGCATATTTAATAGTCATATCCTCAAATAGAATCATTAAAGAAGCAAACATATGCAAACAATGCAAACATAACAGCTATCTGCCAAAACTGGACAGTCTGTACAGAATGCAGCAACATCCATACTTACCTAGCTCCAAAAATTATGAAAGAAAATTACCACCGTAGTAAATTTATCATAGCTTAATATGCAAAAGGTTTCAACATTTTATCACATTCCGACTTTTCTAGGGAAGTATTGGAACAGCGGTAAACTTTCTGATTTCAAACAGCAACATGAAGACTTGTAACATAGGCATAGTAAAGACTATCAATGCCACTTTTATTGGAATAAAGGATGCAAAACATTGTTATAAATAACATCAAGCAAATCCTAACAAAATAAATTGACGCTCCAAGCAAAACACATATCATGTGGTGAATAAAAATATAGCTCCAAGTAAAATTACCGATGAACGAAGACGAAAGAGGGGATGCCTTCCTGGCCATCCCCAAGCTTAGGCTTTTGGGTGTCCTTATATTATCTTGGGGGTGCCATGGGCATCCCCAAGCTTAGGCTCTTGCCACTCCTTGTTCGATAATCCATCAAATCTTTACCCAAAACTTGAAAACTTCACAACACAAAACTTAAAGTAGAAAATCTCGTGAGCTCCGTTAGTATAAGAAAATAAATCACCACTTAGGTACTGTAATGAACTCATTCTTTATTTATATTGGTGTTAAACCTAATGTATTACAACTTCTCTATGGTTTATAAACTCTTTTAGTAGCTATAGATTCATCAAAATAAGTAAACAACACATGAAAAACATAATCTGTTAAAAACAGAACAGTCTGTAGTAATCTGTAGCTAACGCAAACTTCTGGAACACCAAAAATTCTAAAATAAATTTCTGGACGTGAAGAATTTATCTATTAATCATCTGCAAAAAGAATTAACTAAATATCACTCTCCAATAAAAAATGGCAGCAATTCTCGTGAGCGCTAAAGTTTCTGTTTTTTACAGCATGATCGCAAAGACTTTCCCCAAGTCTTCCCAAAGGTTCTACTTGGCACAAACACTAATTAAAAGCATAAAACCACACTAAATAGAGGTTAGATGAATTATTTATTACTAAACAGGGTCAAAAAGCAAGGAACAAAAATGAAGTTGGGTTGCCTCCCAACAAGAGCTATCATTTAACGCCCCTAGCTAGGCATGATGATTTCAATGATGCTCACATAAAGGATAATAATTAAAACATAAAGAGAGCATCATGAAGAATATGACTAGCACATTTAAGTCTAACCCACTTCCTATGCATAGGGATTTGTGAGCAAAGAACTTGTGGGAACAAGAATCAACTTGCATAGGAAGGTAAAACAAGCATAACTTCAAAATTTTAAGCGCATAGAGAGAGGAAACTTGATATTATTGCAATTCCTACAAGCATATATTCCTCCCTCATAATAATTTTCAGTAGCATCATGAATGAATTCAACAATATAACCAGAACCTAAAGCATTTTTTCATGATCTACAAGCATACAAAATTTACTACTCTCCACATAAGAAAAATTCTTCTCATGAATAATAGTGGGAGCAAGCTCAACAAAATAATTATCATGTGAGGCATAATCCAATTGAAAAGTAAAATCATGATGACAAGTTTCATGGATATCATTATTCTTTATAGAATACAAGTCATCACAATAATATATCAACTTTGTTCTCATAATCAATTGGAACCTCTTCCGGAATAGTGGATTCATCACAAAATAAAGTCATGACCTCTCCAAATCCACTTTCATCAATATAATCATCATAAATAGGAGGCATGCTTTCATCATAATAAATTTGCTCACCAAAACTTGGGGGACAAAAAATATCACCTTCATCAAACATAGCTTCCCCAAGGTTGTGGCTTTTCATATCATTAGCATCATGGATATTCAAGAAATTCATACTAACAACATTGCAATCATGCTCATAATTCAAATATTTAGTGCCAAACATTTCAATGCATTCTTCTTCTAACACTTTGGCACAATTTTCCTTTCCATCATACTCACGAAAGATATTAAAAAGATGAAGCGTATGAGGTAGACTCAATTCCATTTTTTTGTAATTTTCTTTTATAAAGTAAACTAGTGATAAAACAAGAAACTAAAAGACTCGACTGCAAGATCTAAAGATATACCTTCAAGCACTGACCTCCCCGGCAATGGAGCCAGAAAAGAGCTTGATGTCTACTACACAACCTTCTTCTTGTAGACGTTGTTGGGCCTCCAAGTGCAGAGGTTTGTAGGACAGTAGCAAATTTCCCTCAAATGGATGACCTAAGGTTTATCAATCCATAGGAGGCGTAGGATGAAGATGGTCTCTCTCAAGCAACCTTGCAACCAAATAACAAAGAGTCTCTTGTGTCCCCAACACACCCAATACAATGGTAAATTGTATAGGTGCACTAGTTCGACGAAGAGATGGTGATACAAGTGGTATATGGATAGTAGATATAGGTTTTTGTAATCTGAAAAATATAAAAACAGCAAGGTAACTAATGATAAAAGTGAGCGTAAATCGTATTGCAATGCGTTGAAACAAGGCCTAGGGTTCATACTTTCACTAGTGCAAGTTCTCTCAACAATAATAACTTAATCGGATCATATAAATATCCCTCAACATGCAACAAAGAGTCACTCCGAAGTCACTAATAGCGGAGAACAAACGAAGAGATTATGGTAGGGTACGAAACCACCTCAAAGTTATTCTTTCCAATCAATCCGTTGGGCTATTCCTATAACTGTCACAAACAGCCCTAGAGTTCGTACTAGAATAACACCTTAAGACACAAATCAACCAAAACCCTAATGGCACCTAGATACTCCAATGTCACCTCAAGTATCCATGGGTATGATTATACGATATGCGTCACACAATCTCATATTCATCTATTCAACCAACACATAGAACCTCAAAGAGTGCCCCAAAGTTTCTACAGGAGAATCACGACGAAAACGTGTGCCAACCCCTATGCATAGGTTCATGGGCGGAACCCGCAAGTTGATCACCAAAACATACATCAAGTGAATCACGTGATATCCCATTGTCACCACAGATATGCATGGCAAGACATACATCAAGTGTTCTGAAATCTTTAAAGACTCAATCCGATAAGATAACTTCAAAGGGGAAACTCAATCCATTACAATAGAGTAGAGGGGGAGAAGAAACATAAGATCCAACTATAATAGCAAAGCTCGCAATACATCAAGATCGTGCCAAATCAAGAACACGAGAGAGAGAAAGAAAGAGAGAGAGATCAAACACATAGCTACTGGTACATACCCTCAGCCCCGAGGGAGAACTACTACCTCCTCATCATGGAAAGCATCGGGATGATGAAGATGGCCACTGGAGAGGGATTCCCCCTCCGGCAGGGTGCCGGAACGTGTCTAGATTGGCTTTCGGTGGCTACGGAGGCTTCAGGCGGCGGAACTCCCGATCTATTGTGCTCCCGATCGTTTTAGGGTATATGGAGATATATAGGCGGAAGAAGTACGTCAGGGGAGCCATGAGGGGCCCACGAGGGTGGAGGGCGCGCCTAGGGGGGTGGGCGCGCCCCCTGCCTCGTGGCTTCCTCATTGCTTCCCTTACGTGGACTCCAAGTCTCTCGAGTTGCTTTCCTTCCAAAAATAAGTTCCGTGAAGTTTTAGGTCAATTGGACTCTGTTTGATTTTCCTTTTCTACGATACTCTAAAACAAGGAAAAAACAGAAACAGGCACTGGGCTCTAGGTTAATAGGTTAGTCCCAAAAATCATATAAAATATCATATAAATGCATATAAAACATCCAAGGTTGATAATATAATTAATAGCATGGAGCAATCAAAAATTATAGATACGTTGGAGACGTATCAGCATCCCCAAGCTTAATTCCTGCTCGTCCTCGAGTAGGTAAATGATAAAAACAGAATTTTTGATGTGGAATTCTACCTAACATATTTATCATGTAATTGTCTTTATTGTAGCAAGAATATTCAGATCCATAAGATTCGAGACAAAAGTTTAATATTGACATAAAAATAATAATACTTCAAGCATACTAACAAAGCAATCATGTCTTCTCAAAATAACATGGCCAAAGAAAGCTATCCCTACAAAATCATATAGTCTGGCTATGCTCCATCTTCACCACACAAAATATTTAAATCATGCATAACCCCGATGACAAGCCAAGCAATTGTTTCATACTTTTGATGTTCTCAAACTTTTTCAATCTTCACGCAATACATGAGCGTGAGCCATGGACATAGCACTATAGGTGGAATAGAATGGTGGTTGTGGAGAAGAAAAAAAGGAGAAGATAGTCTCACATCAACTAGGCGTATCAACGGGCTATGGAGATGCCCATCAATAGATATCAATGTGAGTGAGCAGGGATTGCCATGCAACAGATGCACTAGAGCTATAAGTGTATGAAAGCTCAAAAAGAAACTAAGTGGGTGTGCATCCAACTTGCTTGCTCACGAAGACCTAGGGCATTTTGAGGAAGCCCATCATTGGAATATACAAGCCAAGTTCTATAATTAATGATTCCCACTAGTATATGAAAGTGACAACATAGGAGACTCTCTATCATGAAGATAATGGTGCTACATTGAAGCACAAGTGTGGTAAAAGGATAGTAGCATTGTCCCTTCTCTCTTTTTCTCTCATTTTTTTATTTTTATTTTATTTTTTTATTTGGGCCTTTTCTCTTTTTTATGGCCTATTTATTATTATTTATTTATTTTGGCCTTTTCTCTTTTTTATGGCCTCTTTTTTTAGTCCGGAGTCTCATCCCGACTTGTGGGGGAATCATAGTCTCCATCATCCTTTCCTCACTGGGACAATGCTCTAATAATGATCATCACACTTTTATTCACTTACAACTCAAGATTTACAACTCGATACTTAGAACAACATATGACTCTATATGAATGCCTCCGGCGGTGTACCAGGATGTGCAATGATTCATGAGTGACATGTATGAAAGAATAATGAACGGTGGCTTTGCCACAAATACAATGTCAACTACATGATCATGCAAAGCAATATGACAATGATGAAGCGTGTCATAATAACGGAATGGTGGAAAGTTGCATGGAAATATATCTCGGAATGGCTATGGAAATGCCATAATAGGTAGGTATGGTGGCTGTTTTGAGGAAGGTATATGGTGGGTTTAAGGTATCGGCGAAAGGTGCGCGGTACTAGAGAGGCTAGCAATGGTGGAAGGTTGAGAGTGCGTATAATCCATGGACTCAACATTAGTCATAAAGAACTCACATACTTATTGCAAAAATCTGTTAGTTATCAAAACAAAGTACTACGCGCATGTTCCTAGGGGGATAGATTGGTAGTAAAAGACCATCGCTCGTCCCCGACCGTCACTCATAAGGAAGATAATCAATAAATAAATCATGCTCCGACTTCATCACATAACGGTTCACCATACGTGCATGCTACGGGAATCACAAACTTTAACACAAGTATCTCTCAAATTCACGACTACTCAACCAGCATGACTCTAATATTACCATCCTCATATCTCAAAACAATCATCAAGTATCAAACTTCTCATAGTATTCAATGCACTTTATATGAAAGTTTTTATTATATCGCTCTTGGATGCTCATCATATTAGGACTAGTTTCATAACCAAAGCAAATTACCATGCTGTTTAGGACTCTCAAAATATCTAAGCGAAGCATGAGAGTTCATCTATTTCTTCAAAATAAAACTACCACCATGCTCTAAAAGATATAAGTGAAGCACTAGAGAAACAACAAACTACTCCAAAAGATATAAGTGAAGATCAATGAGTAGTTGAATAATTATACAACTATGTGAAGGCTCTCTAACATTTAGGAATTTCAGATATTGATACTTTATTAAAACAGCAAGCAAAGCAAAATAAAATGACATTCTAAGAATGGCAAACATCATGTGAAGAAGCAAAAACTTAGGATCAACCGAACTAACCGATAGTTGTTGAAGAAGAAAGGTGGGATGCCAACCGGGGCATCCCCAAGCTTATATGCTTGAGACTTCTTGAAATATTATCTTGGGGTGCCTGGGGTATCCCCAAGCTTGAGATTTTGTGTCTCCTTAATTCCTCTCATATCACGGTCTCCCTAAATCTCAAAAGCTTCATCCACACAAAACTCAACAAGGACTCGTGAGATAAGTTAGTATAAACCATTGCAAAGACCTTATCATAATCTACTGTAGCAAATCACTAAAATTATTATTCAACATTGCATACTAAATGCCTCTGCATATTTAATAGTCATATCCTCAAATAGAATCATTAAAGAAGCAAACATATGCAAACAATGCAAACATAACAGCTATCTGCCAAAACTGGACAGTCTGTACAGAATGCAGCAACATCCATACTTACCTAGCTCCAAAAATTATGAAAGAAAATTACCACCGTAGTAAATTTATCATAGCTTAATATGCAAAAGGTTTCAACATTTTATCACATTCCTACTTTTCTAGGGAATTATTGGAACAGCGGTAAACTTTCTGATTTCAAACAGCAACATGAAGACTTGTAACATAGGCATAGTAAAGACTATCAATGCCACTTTTATTGGAATAAAGGATGCAAAAAATTGTTATAAATAACAGCAAGCAAATCCTAACAAAATAAATTGACGCTCCAAGCAAAACACATATCATGTGGTGAATAAAAATATAGCTCCAAGTAAAATTACCGATGAACGAAGACGAAAGAGGGGATGCCTTCCTGGCCATCCCCAAGCTTAGGCTTTTGGGTGTCCTTAGATTATCTTGGGGGTGCCATGGGCATCCCCAAGCTTAGGCTCTTGCCACTCCTTGTTCGATAATCCATCAAATCTTTACCCAAAACTTGAAAACTTCACAACACAAAACTTAAAGTAGAAAATCTCGTGAGCTCCATTAGTATAAGAAAATAAATCACCACTTAGGTACTGTAATGAACTCATTCTTTATTTATATTGGTGTTAAACCTAATGTATTACAACTTCTCTATGGTTTATAAACTCTTTTACTAGCTATAGATTCATCAAAATAAGTAAACAACACATGAAAAACATAATCTGTTAAAACCAGAACAGTCTGTAGTAATCTGTGGCTAACGCAAACTTCTGGAACACCAAAAATTCTAAAATAAATTTCTGGACGTGAAGAATTTATCTATTAATCATCTGCAAAAAGAATTAACTAAATATCACTCTCCAATAAAAAATGGCAGCAATTCTCGTGAGCGCTAAAGTTTCTGTTTTTTACAGCATGATCGCAAAGACTTTCCCCAAGTCTTCCCAAAGGTTCTACTTGGCACAAACACTAATTAAAAGCATAAAACCACACTAAATAGAGGTTAGATGAATTATTTTTTACTAAACAG